>NW_027197320.1:0-50000 GCF_038502225.1 Cherax quadricarinatus | reverse complement strand
GCTATGTCATTCTCATACTGCCCTTCAGCCACCCTCTTTATCCATGCATATTCGTTTCTGGTTCGTTAGCTCAGGTCCTTATTTTCCCCGAGTCCTTCACTTTCTATACTTTTTTCCAAGTTCTAGCTTTGGTCTCTCTACACTTTTGGGTGAACCACGGGCTCACTCTGGCCTTCCCATTCTTTTTCTTGCCCTTGGGTACGAACTTCTCTGCCTCCTTGTACTTTGTTGTTAGGTGTTCCATCATTTCATTTACTGTCGTTCCCTTCGGTTCTCGTCCCCATGCAAGAATTACCTCATGCATGTGTAGTCCCCCCTTTTGAAGTTTAGCTTCTCCCATCCCTCTCGTGCTGCTTCACGCTCCATTATTAAGTCTACAATGTATTCGGGACTCAAGGCCTTCCATATGAAATAACCTTAAAGTCGGAAATATTCAGGGTGAATATGAGATCCAGCCTTGCTGGTTGGTGATCAGGTTTTCCAGTACCGCCTACAGTATCTTAGTCCTCCACGTTTCTTTTCCTCCATGCTGCTTTAGGTTTTCCCAGTCGATCTCTTTATGGTTAAAATCCCCAGTACTAGTAACTTTGTCCTGCCCATGTGGGCCCTTCTGGCAGCCTTAGCTAGTATGTGTACCGTTGCTCTGTTTCTCTTATCGTACATTCTTTTTGGTCTTTTGCTATTCTGTGGTGGGTTGTACATCACTGCAATCACCACCTTTGGGTTCCCGGTCTCTAAGAGTTCATATTATGTAGTCAACTGCTTCCCTTCTGTCCATTCCTCCCAACTCCTTAAAACTCCATTGGATTTTGATGAGCAGTACTTCTCTTTTCCTTGTCATTCCTCAGGATCTGATATCAAATTGGGAACATCACATTTGTTATCATTCGTGTGACCTTTGTTTCCGTGAGTGATATGATGTCTGAATTTCCTCTGTGATCCATTTACATCACTCCTCACACTTATTTGTTATTCCGTCGGCATTGGCATACCATACCTTCAGCTTGTTTTCCAATACTGTATTCCGGGAGGATGGTGTGGGCTGGGGGTGTGGAAGGCAGGGCAGGATACTCTGGAAGGCTGCTGTGTGTGTGATGTCTGGATTGTTTTATGTTATTGTGTTTGGATGAAGGGGATCTGTAGATGGCGTCCCGAAGTCTGGGGCTCCTTGCCAGTCGATGCCTGCCATGTCTCTGCTTCTTGCCTCTTGTGTCTTTGTACCCTCTCAGTTTTTCTTGTTCTTTTCTTGTTCTCTTGTGGTCGATATACACCCAGTGGTGTTGCTGTGACATCGTTAACTATGTTTTTTGCTGAATGATCCTGTTTTGTATCATTTCTGTCATGAATGTCAATTTGACTGGACGATCTTTTCCCCTCAAATACCCAACAATTCACTGAAAACTTGTTAGGTCTGTCATATTCTTGCCTCCTGTTTGTCTGATATTTTCAATTTCTTTTCTCTCCCACTGTCTAATTCCTACATATGTCTTTCCTTCATCCTCCTGATGCCTTTGAAAATTTACCGACCAATCCCTCTCCTCTTTCCATTCCTTATCCCTTTGTATTTTTAAGTCCAATATAAGCATGTCCATTACTGCTTCCCTTAACATTTCTTGTACCACCCGGTGACCTGATAACACTTATGAAAAGGACTTCTTATCTCCTTTCTTTCCTTCAGTCCACTTGCTGGCTGCTGATGTTCATGTTCCCAAATCAATGTCACTTTCGTTCTTTGGCTCTATATTCTGCTTCAGCGTTTTCACCTCCTCTTCCAGGCTCTGTATCTTAACCTCTGTAACTTCAGTTCGTTGCTCCCACTTCTCGCTCACTTCAGCCATTCTCTCCACCAGTGAGTTGCTAAATTCATATAGCCTTCTTTCTCACTCTTATTATGTGTGTATTATTATAACAGTGCTCTTGAGTTCTGCTGCTCGTACTGTCTTCTCTGACCAATCTTTCTCGGATTCCCTGCCTCTTCATTCTAGTTTCTGGGGTCCTATTTTTTTTTTTAGAATACACTAGTTATCATGATCTGTAAGCTTTGTGCATAAGAGTGTTTGTGTGTGCTTAGGTGTGCATTTGTACATGTGCGAGTGTGTACTCGCCTAGTTGTACTCACGATTTGTGGTTGCAGGGGTCGAGTCACAGCTCCTGGTTCCACCTTTTCGCTGGTCGCTACTAGGTCTTTCTTCCCACTCCATGAGCTTTATCATACCTCTTCTTAAAGCTAT
This sequence comes from Cherax quadricarinatus, assembly GCF_038502225.1. Lineage (NCBI taxonomy): Eukaryota > Metazoa > Arthropoda > Malacostraca > Decapoda > Parastacidae > Cherax > Cherax quadricarinatus. The sequence goes on along the minus strand of NW_027197320.1, from coordinate 47,769 downwards.
GTATGGATATTGCCTCTTCTAAATCACTTTGAAGACTATTGCACTTCCCAACACGTCTGTGACTGAAGAAATACTTCCTAACATCCCTGTGATTCATGAGTCTTCAACTTCCAACTGTGACCCCTTGTTGCTGTGTCCCATCTCTGGAACATCCTGTCTCTGTCCACCTTGTCGATTCCTCTCAGTATTTTGTATGTCATCATATCCCCACTATCTCTCCTGTCCTCCAGTATCGTCAGGTCGATTTCTCTTAACCTCTCCTCGTAGGACATACCCCTTAGCTCTGGGACCAGTCTAGTTGCAAGCCTTTGCACTTTCTCTAGTTTCCTTACGTGCTTGGCTAGGTATGGGTTCCAAACTGGTGCTGTATATTCTAATAGGGGACAAACGTACACAGTGTACAGTGTCCTGAACGATTCCTTATTAAGATGTCAGAATTCTGTTCTCAGGTTTAATAGACGTCTATATGCTGCAGCAGTTACTTCGTTGATGTGCGCCTCAGGAGATGTGCTTGGTGATCCTTTTCCTTGACTGAGGTTTGTAGACACTGGCCCCCTAAACTGCACTCCATCTGCGGTCTTTCACTTTCCCCAATCTTCATGACTTTGCACTTGGTGGGGTTGAACTCCAGGAGCCAGTTGCTGGACCAGGTCTGCAGCCTGTCCAGATCCCTTTGTAGTTCTGCCTGGTCCCCATACAACTGAATTCTTCTCATCAACTTTACATCATCTGCAAACAGCACCGGTCCTAAGACTGACCCCTGTGGAACCCCACTTATCACAGGCGCCCACTCTGACGCCTCGCCACGTACCATGACTCGTTGTTGCCTTCCTGACAGGTATTCCATGGCCTAGTGCAGTGCTTTCCTGTTAACCCTGCCTCGTCCTCCAGATTTTGCACTAATCTCTTGTGTAAAAACTTGTCAAACGCCTTCTTACAATCCCAAAAAATGCAAAATGCCCACCCCTCTCTCTCCTATCTTTCTACTGTCACCCTGTCATAGAACTCCAGTAGGTTTGTGACACAGGATGTCCCATCCCTGAAACCGTGCTGGCTTTCGTTGATAAGCTCATTCCTTTCTAGGTGCTCCATCACTCTTCTCATGATGATCATATCCATGACTTTACATACTATACATGTCAGTGACACTGGTCTGTAGTTTAATGCTTCGTGTCTCTTTTTTTTTAATTAGGACTACATTTATTGTCTTCCATCCTTCAGGTAGTCTCCCTGTACAGCACAGCTGACCAGCAGCTCCAGAAAGAAGTTGACCTACATCAAACGCATTGCAACCATCATCTCCAGCCTGCGCCCTGTAATCAACCTCCTGCGCGAGAAAATAAGGCAATTGAAAAAAGTATACCCCTACCACAGTTACTGTGTGAAGCTGATGGGTACAGTTTTATATCACATTCTCTGAATTTCATGAATTCAAGAATAACACTACACATACACACACTTATATTAAAATGCACCGAAGTGGTTAGGTTATCTATATTACCTCACCTCCCCTCCCCCCCAGCACTTTTCCCATATTTCCATCCCTCTTCCGTCCCCATCTTATCAAAGCTCTGGTCATAACTCAGCTAAGTGGCATATCCACTTTGGAAGGATTTATGGATGTGGTTACTTAATAGTGAAGGGTATTGCTTTTTTTCAGTTACCTGATATGGAAAACTGCCAAACCCGTAGGAGCCATACAACACGTGGATACTGGGACAAAATTAGCTTTTATGCAAAGAAAAAGCAAGTACCTCCAGTTCCTTGAATAAAGTGTCTTTCACCAACATCAAGGTTGTGCTCTGCCAGTGACTCGTTAACAAATAAATGCGCAAAACCATGACATTTAATTTATGGAAAGCTTGTATAAATAATTTACCCGGAAATATTTAAATTAATTAAACCAGAGTTAATGACCAGATTTCATTACTTGTTATTACAGTTCAGCATCATAGTTAATGAGTTTCTTTAATACCAAGAATCATTTATTACACGCAGTTTAACTAAACATAACTAATAACTATTTAATTAAAAATAATAGTTATAAAAATAATATTGTTGTTGCTATGTTCAGACAACAAATTGTTCAGAGCAATAAAATGTTTTGTGATTCGTGTGAAGGATAATTTTTTCCAATAAATATGAGTCTTGGACCAGGTTATGTGAGATTACCGAACTTGTTTAATGTCTTCATTAATGACGTCTCAGAAGAAGTTATCTCTAAAATCTTAGAGTGAGTTGCGATCTTAGAAGATAACGAGTTTGATATAAAGTGTGAGTTGCCACAATTGCTTGTTGCTGAGACACAATACTCGAGAGAAGATGAGTTGCAGAAGTTGGTGGAGGAGTCTGGAAGGTGCAAGTATTGAGATTAAGGAGTTTACGGTAAGATAAATTGTAAGTTAGAGTGGAGGGAAGGATGTTCAAGGAAGTGAACGTATTTAGATGTATATTAGTGGATGTGTCATCAGAGAAATCTGAGAGAGATAACGTGAATCACATAATATATAAAATAAATAAAGTGTGAATGGTCCTGGGGAGCTTGTGGACAGTACGGTGACAGAGAATGGTCCTGGGGAGCTTGTGGACAGTACGGTGACAGTGAATGGTCCTGGGGAGCTTGTGGACAGTACAGTGACAGTGAATGGGCCTGGGGAGCTTGCGGACAGTACGATGACAGTGAATGGTCCTGGGGAGCTTGAGGACAGTACAGTGACAGTGAATGGTCCTGGGGAGCTTGAGGACAGTACAGTGACAGTGAATGGTCCTGGGGAGCTTGTGGACAGTACGGTGACAGTGAATGGTCCTGGGGAGCTTGTGGACAGTACAGTGACAGTGAATGGGCCTGGGGAGCTTGCGGACAGTACGATGACAGTGAATGGTCCTGGGGAGCTTGAGGACAGTACAGTGACAGTGAATGGTCCTGGGGAGCTTGTGGACAGTACGGTGACAGTGAATGGTCCTGGGGAGCTTGTGGACAGTACAGTGACAGTGAATGGTCCTGGGGAGCTTGTGGACAGTACGGTGACAGTGAATGAAAAACATCAATTAGAATATAGTTGAGGTACTGTACCAAAGATTTTGTGTGGAGAAAGACACTTATGTACAGTTCTGGACATATATTAGAGGAAACGGTCCGCTACGACTGGCGTCTTCAGTAATAATCTTGTCATCACCTTAAACATTTTTCAAAGATTTTGTATTGTGAAACATGATCTTTGAATTTTATAGAATATATGAAGCTTGAGATCAGTGTTTAGGGTGAATATTATACTGAGAATAAAGAGTGAAGAAACTAGAAGATAGTGTGAAAATGGGAGAAGTAGAGCTCAGAAAGATTGAATGATAATGATGAAAGAAGGTAAAATCAGAAGATGGCTGGATAAAAGCTGTGAAGTAAATTTTGACAGGAAATGGACAGGACATGAAATACTCATGAGTATGTTAGACTGGAGTGAGTAGAGGCAAGTGTTGTTAGTGAGTGTGTGTGTAAGTGCTTAGTGCAAGCGTTAAAAAGGGGAAATTTCGTTGTTTTTTGGATGAGACAACTAAGGAGTGAAAATCTTGTGGTTGGAGCTAAGCTGTAAAAGTTCCACTTCATAGTGAGGCTTCATTATATATATTTTTTAGAACGTGGTTAGCGACACCCACAATGTGCTTATTCAAGGTTGGTAAGTGAGTAAAAAGATAAAAGATCATTTTAAAGATATTTTAAGGAGAAAATCTTTACTATACAACGTCTGACCCTCAGTGTACTTGGGAATAAGATATTTAGGAATCGGGTACTCTGATTCGGTTCCATTTTGGGTTAAACGTCGTATATTACCGATATTTCTTTCTAAAATGTCTTTGAAACTACTAACATATTTTATAAAAAATCAAATGTGGAAACAAAAGACAATGAAAACTGTCAACCTCAGCTGGAAGACTTCAGTAAGACGATGACGATATCGTCAAGAAGCACAATAACTAGACATAAATGCAGTATAATACGATATTTCATTAACTACATTTCGTCCACAAAGTGAGCTTTATCACTTCATAAACAGATCCGTTTGTGACTTGATAAAGCCCACTGTGTGGGCGAAACGTAGTCAACAAGGGTTCCAATGTACTGCATATGTGTTTATTTTTCCATCGTGTCGGTATTTTATACCATTTATCTCCAACATAATAACTACCAGAGGTAAACAAAGGTTTCTATTCAGCAGAACCAGAGTTACTATCACTTGGTAGTTCTTGAAGTAACATGGGTATGGGATAAGCTAGGAGAAACACTTCCGTCTTGTAAGTGCCATGTCTGAGTGCTGGTAACATACCACAACATGATGTGTATGTGCTGAAAGGGGTAGAAATTTGGGGAACAGGTGTAAATGTGGTAAGAGCAGTGATTTAATGACAGGGGTCGATATGGTATTTGTGCTGCCTGTGAAGGTTACGAAGGTACTCTGAGGACGTAGTGACTGTGTTATATATGTCACGCTGGAGGGGGTATGGTGGGATGAAGATGGATATTCATGAGATCTGGGTTATCCCTCTCTGTAATATTTATAATCATAACCATGATTTTTAAAGAAGTGTAGTGGAAGCCAGCGGAAGTCCTCTGTCAGATGACCGAGAGCTCCAGCTGTGGGTCATCATATGACTAACAACCCCATCATGAAACACAAACATTATACCCACCTTCTCTGTACAATTATGAGAGATGGATATTCATAAATAAAAGTTACTTTACTCCAGCTGAAACGAAATATTTCAAACTCCCGTAGATACAGAACCCACAGTGACCTATTAGACTATATTCTAATCGTCCGAAGAAAGTGTTACAACTCAGGGCAACATATTTCACTAAATCCTATATCAGACCCATCCTGTGTGATAGACTTAGCAGGAACATATAAGAAGCTTTTTTACCCTCAACGGGTCATATAAAACAGGGAACCACATACTTCATGTGTATTTAATTCTCAAAAGAAGAATCTACTGAGAGGTGTTGCTGAGACTTTCAAAACAAAACCTAAAGTTCTATACAGAAAAATAGTTAACATGGTGAATGAATTATGAAGATTATACACAAATAACCTTCATATGGAAGAAAAATTTAAGACGACGTTTCGGTCCAACTTGGATCATTAACTAGTACACTGAGGAAATAAGACAAATAACTTAGGATGTTCGGCAATATTAGAAACAAAATTAATGGTTACAGCAGGAACTAACAGCACCAGACTAGTAATGTTATAAGTAACATTTAAAGTACATCACACTTAAGAGGAATAAATGCTGTAGTACAAGTATTGTACAACAACACAACGTCGAAAGAATCACAAATAGGAATCTGACGTCAATAATCTACCAGAAACATAACCTAGATGGCAACACTAACAGTTAATAGTGAACAAATGCTCTCACATTCTTACGAAACTTTTATTTGGAAGAAATAAACGTGGAAAACAAGAACGTACATGAGTTAGCTGAAAATTTACATAGCAAAACTGGTGGACACAGTATCTGAGAATGTCTCTTTCCTGTGTAATAATAATAATAATAATAATAATAATAATAATAATAATAAAAATAATGAAATAATTTTTACTATTTTTACACATCGGCCCTTTCCCACCAAGGTAGGGTGGCTCGATAAAAAAGAAAAACTTTCATCATCATTCACTCCATCACTGTCTTTCCAGAGGAGCACTCACGCTAGTTATTAAATTGCAAAATTAACATCCCTGCTTCAGAGTGCAGGCACTGTACTTCTCATCTCCAGGACTCAAGTTCGACTTGTCAGTGTCCCTGAATCCCTTCATATTTAAATACTAGCTTGGTCACACTCCAACAGCACGTCAAGTCCTAAAAAACATTTGTCTCCATTCGCTCCTTGCAAGACATAAGTGTTGGTGTTACTATGGTTAACTGTACGTGTGAGTGCAAGACATAAGTGTTGGTGTTACCTTCGCCAGTTTTAACCGACTAATCAAGTCTTGGTTTTCTTCCTATGTCACGTCTCACTAGCTGAAGCAAGTTGGTGCTGATGTGTTAAGAAAATAATATAATACACCTACATCATGTTTTTATGTTAGGTTGGGTCGATCAGTAGATCGCCAGGTCAGGTCAACTCCTTCCCATCCCACGACCCGTACTAAGCCAGATGTCTCCACAGTCCACAATAACAAGTTCACCGAGTCCGGGACGGTTACTTCTCAGCGCATGAAGAGAGGTGCTCCAAGCATGTTATATGTCACTGTTATCTTATAGTCCCTCCGCCTGGACCAGGGACATCCGCCCTGAAGACGAGATATCAACGTAGCCTCTTATGAAGATTCGCGATAACAAATTTCTGAGAATCAGCAACGAGACAAATCAGCAGAATACCCAAGTACACTTGGTTTTTTTACACTGAGTACACTGAATCCATATTGATGTTGAGGCCAGTCAAGATACCCCAGAGAAATTTGGTCAGGTCCGGTTGAACCGGATAATCAAACAAGACCTGAATTCTAGCCCTTAACCTTCCCTTACCTGTAAATGACCAAATACACATCTTATTTTCACCAGTATCGATTTACCTGTAACCGGGTATGGAGGTGTGCGGAGGTCTTGCACTACCCTGAACTTCCATCACAATAGCACTGAAGACACGGATAACAATAGCACTGAAGACACGGATAACAATAGCACTGAAGACACGGATAACAATAGCACTGAAGACACGGATAACAATAGTTCAAGTATCTCAAAAAATAGTGGTTATGTATGTCAGTCTGGATGAATGACAACACTCAATTATGTCCAAAAACACTGTTTACTAATGTTGTTTTTAGACACATTTGCATTTCTGTCTAAAAACACTTTCAGTTAACAGGTTATTTGCTTAGTGGTTTTTGTTCAAAAATTATATTGTTATTCTATGAATTATGGACACAAATTTATTTTTTTAGCTCTGTTAATTATGTTTGGGAAAAGTGAATTTTGTTCAGACTGATTGTTTCATAGACCAGTGAGGATATAGCAACTAGTGTCAGCAGACACTTGTGTCAGGACATTTTGATTCCATACGCTGTACGCTAGACAAATTGAAGTCATGGTCTGAAAAGTGGCAGACATAGCTCAGTGTAGACAAGTAAACTAACCTTAGTTACTTTATATAAGTAGCCAAGGTCAGACCACCTTAGTTACTTTATATAAGTGTCCAAAGTCACACGACCGAAATGAATCCAATAAAGATGTCGAACATATTTAAATTTGTTTCTTTTGATCTGTATTGTAGGTATCGATATATCTGTCACGATGTATGTGTCAGCTGGAAACATAAATGTAGTGTCAGCTGTTCAATGTGAATCATCATTATTAAAGCAACTGACACCCATGTGTGTGTCAGCTCAATGTTAATGTACAGTTCTATGTTATTGTACAGTTCCATTTTATTGTATAGTTTCGTGCTATTGTACAATACTATGTTATTGTACCGTTCTATGTTATTGTACACCAAAACACGACCACAACCACTACCAACACTAACACCAGCGCTACCACCACTACCACCTTCACTACCGTTACTACTACCACCATCACTACTACTACCACCGGCACAACCACCACCAATACCACCACTACCATTACCACAATCATCACTATCACTATACCAACACCATCACTATCACCTTTATATTTTCTTGAAAATATTCATAGGTTACAATACCTTCTCATTAAAATTTTCATAGAATACCTTATATTTTCATTAAAATATTCATAGGATACCCATTTTTTTCACTAAAAAGAGACATGGCAGGTATAACAGGAAAGGCACTGCAATGGATCAGAGAATATCTGACAGGAAGATCATGGTACGCGAAGAGACGTCAGACTAGGCGCCTGTGACGAGCGGGGTTCCACTGGGGTCGGTCTTAGGACCAGTGCTGTTTCTGGTATATGTGAATGATATGACGGAAGGGATAGATTCTGAAGTGTCCCTGTTTACAAACGATGTGAAACTAATGAGGAGAATTCAATCAGACGAGGATCAGGCAGGACTACAAAAGGATCTGCACAGACAGCATGCCTGGTCCAGGAACTGGCTCCTAGCGTTTAACTACACCAAGTGCAAAGTCATGAAAATCGGGGTAGGTACCTGGGTGTCGGTCTAGGGGGACAAAGTTTGAAAACTTCACTCAAGGAAAATGCTCATGGAGTGAGCATAATGCCAGGCACATCTCCTGTGGCGCACATCAACCAAATAACTGCTACAGTATATGGGCGCCTAGCAAACCTAAGTATAGCCTTCGGATACCTCGGTAAGGAATCGTTCAGGACCCCGTACACAGTATAATCAGTTCTACACTGGAGTATGCATCACCTGTTTGGAACCCACACCTAGTCAAGCACCTTCAAGAAATTAGACAAAGTGCAAAGGTTTGCAACGAGACTAGTCCCGGAGCTAGGAGAGATTAAAGGAAATCGACCTGATGACACTGGAGAACAGGATAGAGAGAAGAAGGGAGATGATAACGACATATAAAATACTGAGAGTAATGATGAGGTTGACAGAGACAGGATGTTCCAGAGATGGGACACAACAACAAGGGGTCACAAACGGAAGTTGAAGACTCAGATGAATCACATGGGTGTTAGGAGGTATTTCTTCAGTTATAGAGCTTTCAGGAAGTGGAATAGTCTGGAGAGTGATGTAGTGGAGGCAGGATCCAAACACAGCTTTAAGAAGAGGCATGGCAAAGCTCATGGAGCAGGGAGAGAGTGGACCTAGTAGCGATCAGTGAACAGGCGGAGTCAGGAGCTATGATTCGACCCCTGCAAACACAGTTATGTGAATTAGGTGAGTAAACACACTAATAATAATAATAATAATAAATATATATATATATATATATATATATATATATATATATATATATATATATATATATATATATATATATATATATATATATATATATGCGAGTGTGTGTGTTCCACTTCCTGACTATTCAATGACTGATGAAATACTTCCTAACATTCCTGTGATTCATCTGTGTCTTAAACTTCCAACTGTGTCCCCTTGTTGCTGTGTCCCATCTCCGGAACATCTTGTCTTTGTCTACCTTGTCAATTCCTCTCAGTATTTTATATGTCGTTATCATATCCCCCCTATCTCTCCTGTCCTCCAGTGCCGTCACGTCGATTTCTCTTAACCTCAACTCGTAGGACATACCCCTTAGCTCTGGGACTAATCTTGTTGCAAACCTTTGCACTTTCTCTAGAGTCTTTACGTGCTTGGCTAGATGTGGGTTCCAAACTGGCGCCGCATATTCCAATATGAGCCTAACGTACACAGTGGACAGGGTCCTGAACGATTCCTTATTAAGATGGCGGAATGCTGTTCTTAGGTTTGCTAGGCACCCATATGTTGCAGCAGTTATTTGGTTTATGTGAGCCTCAGGAGATGTGCCTGTTGTTACTCACCACAAGATCTTTTTTTCTGAGAGAGGTTTGTAGTCTCTGGCCTCCTAGGCTGTACTCCGTCTGCGATCTTCTTTGCCCTTCCCTAATCTTCATAACTTTGCACTTGGTGGGGTTGAACTCCAGGAGCCAATTGCTGGACCAGGCCTGCATCTTGTGCAGATCCCTTTGTAGTTCTGCCTGGTCCTCGTCCGACTGAATTCTTCTCATCAGCTTCATATCATCTGCAAACAGGGACACTTCGGAGTGTATTCCTTCCGTCAAAAATTCAATTTGGAAGTCATTAGATAGGCAGGTGGAGTTATTGGGAAGATGGAGTGATTATTTGGAGTTGTTAATTGTTGATAAAGAAAGGGAGGTATAGATTTCCTGTATTAAGCAGACATATATTCCATATCTTAGAAGTGATTGATAGTCAGATGTTAGTGAGAGGTGTGTCAAGCAGTGGGTAGAATAAAAGTGGGTATAGATGGCAGAAAGACAGAAATGAAAAAAACAGATGGGGATATAATTTTATAATGCTTGATGCATTTGTTCAGTATATGAATGAAAGAGGGAAGGTTCCTAAGGACTGGAAGATAGTGTGCATAGTTTCTTTGTATAATGAAAAATGGGTCTTTTGCCTCCAGGTGCCGTGGTCTGGTGCTCTCGCTTCACACGGTGAGGGTCTGGGTTCGATTCTCAGGAAAGGGGTGGAAACATTGGGCGTGTTTCCTTACATCGGTTGTCTATGATCCCCATCAGTAAAATGGGTACCTGGGTGTTAGTCGACTAGTGTGGGTTGCATCCTGGGTCAAAATATGTCCAATTTGCCCGAAATGCTCTGCATAACAAGCGGCTTCTATACAGTATTATGTCATTGATGTCAGCTAGACCTTTATACCTTGTACATGTACTTGTGGAAATAAGGATAATATATTATTATAATGGAATTAGCTCCTTGTGTATCCCAGGTAAAGGTTACCTGGAGATACCTGGAGAGAGTTCCGGGGGTCAACGCCCCCGCGGCCCGGTCTGATTATGGTAGAATTACTACAAGAATCACTTATGAAAGATTCAAGAAAAAAAATTACAAAATATGCAAATAAAGAAAAATAAAATAAAATAAAACAGAGCACAATAAAGTAAGCAGCATCAGATTAATTACGACATATTGTCTTGTGAAAATAGTAAACACAGAAGCTACTCAGCGAGAGCAATTAATGTATAAATGCAAAAACAAAGCAGAAGTAAAAGAAATGACCTCACTTATTAGGATAAACAGAGTAAATAGAACATTGCAAATAATTAAAAAAGGTTGAAGTAGATAGCCGATAGATAAATTATTAAAAGACACAAGGAAAAAATATACTGAACAATAGAAGGAAGGTTGAAGGTGAAGTAGAGACATGAAGACGACGTACACAAGATATGAGAGGATGGAGAGAGATTTTCCAAAATAGGATTATAAAAGAGATACTTGGACTCAGATGAGACACGGAAATTGGGAGAAAATTTTATTCTGTATTAATTAAGGTAGTCAAGACGTGGCAAGACCTAATGAAGAGATGGAGACAGACTCAACATAAAGTTTCAGTAACAGGTTTGTCAGGGCCCTGGTGACTTACCTGGCAACAACCAGTTTAAAAATGGATCCATAATGCATCAACCACTGTATACTTCAAGGTTGTGTTCTCAGCAGTAGCCTCTTCCTGTCTGCCATTAATAGCCTTGTCTCTGTTCTTTCCACTGTTTGGAGGTTTCAATCGATTTTACTACAGCTAGTGCACTTTCTGGCTGTCACCTTGTAGCTGCATGTCTCCGGTTTGTTATTGATCTGGCTTCCAACTGGGCCACCGCTCATGGATATAAATTTTCTGCTGCCAAAAAGCACCAGATAACTTGAAAAATGCTTCCTATCATCCCTCATACCCTTCTGTACCTGAATGGCTCCCTTACCCCTGAACAGGTTACAGCTAACGTGTCGGTCTGGAGTTTTACGACTCACTAGCAGCGAGTTCAATCCCCGCCCGTACCTTGTTTGTTTGCAATCGTGTCATTACGATTGCGTGAGTCAAATATATCGTTCGTTGGTTGGATCTCAGAATGTCCTGGAAGCCTCCCACACACTATGAAAATTGCTTGGCATAGACTCTTGAACCTACTTAAAAGCTCTAGTACATTTGTCTTAAAACAAAAAATATAAGCAGGGAGGATCTAAAACATCCCCCTCCTTTCCTGCCGCCTACTTAACCTGCCTTTGGTCCAACAGTCTATACATCAACATCACGCAGGTGGGGCCTCACCACCTTATGCTGGCATACGTTACCTAGGCAGGTACTGACGTGACTACCACCAAAAACACACACACTCTTGGGAAATCTGATACCGTCCTCCACCAGCTCACCGAGCTTCAGTCCACTAGTTGGTCAGAAAGGCCATCTACTCACCTACTGCAACCACTGCAAAACAAGAGCAGATAAATGTCTACACTACAGTATATACAGTATACACTAGAAAATACATGAGCAACTACATTCATTATCCCCTTCACATAACGTTGTTGTTCCTCGGTACGTGAAGGAAATGTAGAACTATGATCAATGTACTGATAAAAATCTGCACAAACAACACAAAGCAAGAACCTCCTTCTGTTGTGGCATAAATTGTCTGGAGACTTTTAAGTTTACTGACAGTAATTGTCCTGCTGTTTCTTCAACAACACAGCACTAACACTATTATCACTTTCCAAAACCCAGGCTGTGTCAACCAAATTTACATTACATTTAAAGTTATACAAAAATTTAAAGTACCTGTAGAGTACAAGTTCAAACACCGGGTCATGGATATTAAATAACACTGCCACATACTCACAACTTTTGAATCTTCTACATCAATGAAATTATTCATAAGAGGAAACCATTCAGCCTTAATTATCAAACATGCTTTGTGGTAGTCAGTGAACATGTAGAGAGAGTCATCATGTGTCAGAAGCTTGAATGGCAATGTTCACTGACTCTCGCTGAGTACAGTGAAAATATAAAAAAAAACCTTCACCTCTTCCACCATACACCACATCTCAATTAAGTTTATTCTACTCAAAATCTGCTGAATTTGTTCAGCTACATCTACCTCATGGAGATTCATGCCCCCTTTTCTAACGTTAGAAAAGTAATTTGTAAAGTTCCATGGTAGCTGAGCCAATGCATCAAGCCTTTTAAACCAATATTAAAAGTACAATTTTCAAAGTCTTGTACTTCACCATTCATAATGTTGTTTATTTCAGACTGGTGATCGAGGATCTCCTGCCAGACCTCCTGTCACCACTAGAATCTCTACTGCTCAGAGATATCTTGGAAATTAATAGCACCAACACTTGCTTATTACAGCAGAAATTGCTTCTATAAATAATAAATCACACAGCAAAGCACATAGGTACACTAAATTATTGTTATATTCACAGAAAAATATTATTATTCGTAACTCCCTAAATCGTTAAACGTGCACACAAAAAAAATCAGGCAGAAAAATAATTTTATTAATTACACCTAAAAAAAGTTTTACTAATAATATTTTATAATAAATTTTTCCTTTAAATATTGACTCTCCAAGTTTCAAATGTGAATTATCATTCTAAATTTGATAATTTTTCCAGGATATAGTCCACCATGTTACGCTTTTGACTGCGTAACATAATTAAAAGTTGTCGCTCGTAAGGGTAAACAACCTGTCTAGTCTAAGAGCATTAAAATTACTCCAGCCATAAACCACCCTCGAGGCAGCTTGTACCTTCACATTAAGTGTGGAGTCAATAGTTATTAACAGGAAGGGCACTAAACAAACTTATATAAAAAATATATATTAATAGTAAATTAACATATACAGAATACAACCTACTCTACATACAAAGTCACACACCAATACACCTTTACTCACTCACATTAACTCACTAGCACACTGCTTCTAGTGAGTAAAACAAAATACATAAACAGGGAGGCTTTGTAACACCCCCACCACTTTCCTCCACCAACTTAGCCTGCAGTCAAAACTTTATATGTACTCTCCAAAACAAGCCCTTGCACTCACTAGGAACTTAACGGAAAATCGTGAAAGCTTAACAACAATAATATAATCAATGTTCTAGACTTGGCCAAAAGTACCACCCACATACCTACAGTAAACCTTGACGACTTGACTAATAAACACAACTTTCCTGCTCCTGTCCTCTCCTGGCTGCTCTTCAGGACTAACACGCGTCCGGTTTTAGAACAAATCCCGGAAACTGACATTATATATGGAGCTTTTTTTTATACATAGTTTTTTACAATATACTGAGTAATAACTGGTCCTTCACCATCAGTAAGTCTTAATCTCTTCTCATCTCGACTGCCATAACCAACTATATTTTTAAGCATCAACACTACTTTTTTCACACTTGATGCCAAACATCATCAAGGAGTAAGTTTACATCTCTGGGCTTTTTAATCTTCCCTAGTCAATGCAGAGACGAGTCACGTATTTACAGTATAGAAGTGCCGCCCATTGTCTCCGTTATCTCATCAGCTTCCATGACCTTCATGACTCTTCCACGCACACAACAGAAACACATTAGTAAGACTAATTTGTTTAATTGTCGCCCCAATTTATTACTGGCTCTCTCATGGCTTCCCTTAATTTACCTCTCCTTCACGTTCTTCCTACCTTTTACTTTTAATCTCTCTCCTTGGCAAGTTCCTGTGATTTTTGTTTGCTCTTCCGCACTTCCATGTGTAAACGTTCACCCGGCAGGGTGAGTGAGTGTGTCCCAATTTAACAGTGTAGCAGTGTAAGTCAGAACTGTGACTCACACTGATGGAAAAGTGTTCCCATAAAACAACATAATTTAACAGCATAGCAATAAATATTTGTATAAAACAGCTGTATCGGATATATCAACAATGTGGCAAACTTGCCAGGTTGCAGGATCAACAATGTGGCAAACTTGCCAGGTTGCAGGATCAACAATGTGGCAAACTTGCCAGGTTGCAGGATCAACAATGTAGCAAACTTGCCAGGTTGCAGGATCAACAATGTGGCAAACTTGCCAGGTTGCAGGATCAACAATGTGGCAAACTTGCCAGGTTGCAGGATCAACAATGTGGCAAACTTGCCAGGTTGCAGGATCAACAATGTGGCAAACTTGCCAGGTTGCAGGATCAACAATGTGGCAAACTTGCCAGGTTGCAGGATCAACAATGTGGCAAACTTGCCAGGTTGCAGGATCAACAATGTGGCAAACTTGCCAGGTTGCAGGATCAACAATGTGGCAAACTTGCCAGGTTGCAGGATCAACAATGTGGCAAACTTGCCAGGTTGCAGGATCAACAATGTGGTAGACTTGCCAGGTTGCAGGATCAACAATGTGGTAGACTTGCCAGGTTGCAGGATCAACAATGTGGTAGACTTGCCAGGTTGCAGGATCAACAATGTGGTAGACTTGCCAGGTTGCAGGATCAACAATGTGGTAGACTTGCCAGGTTGCAGGATCAACGATGTGGTAGACTTGCCAGGTTGCAGGATCAACAATGTGGCAAACTTGCCAGGTTGCAGGATCAACAATGTGGTAGACTTGCCAGGTTGCAGGATCAACAATGTGGTACTTGCCAGGTTGCAGGATCAACAATGTGGTAGACTTGCCAGGTTACAGGATCAACAATATGGTTAACTTGCCAGGTTACAGGATCAACAATATGGTAGACTTGGCAGGTTACAGAATCAACAATGTGGTAGACTTGCCAGGTTGCAGGATCAACAATGTGGTAGACTTGCCAGGTTGCAGGATCAACAATGTGGTAGACTTGCGAGGTTACAGGATCAACAATATGGTTAACTTGCCAGGTTGCAGGATCAACAATGTGGTAGACTTGCCAGGTTGCAGGATCAACAATGTGGTAGACTTCCCAGGTTGCAGGATCAACAATATGGTAGACTTGCCAGGTTGCAGGATCAACAATGTGGTAGACTTGCCAGGTTGCAGGATCAACAATATGGTAGACTTGCCAGGTTGCAGGATCAACAATATGGCAGACTTGCCAGGTTGCAGGATCAGCTGGTAAAACGATTTTTCTCAAGTTAGTTTTTTGGTGTCTTCTGTAGTGTTATTTTACATTAATATTGCTTTGAGAAACATGAATGGGAGACACTGGTGCGGAAGGTGGAGTATAACAACATACTTGAACATTACACCAACATAAAAGAACAGCATATCAACATAAAACAACTGTACAATAACACTCAAAAAATTATACAGTAACACCGAAGAACAGCACAGTAACTTATAAAACTGAACAAGAACAGTACTGATAAGAGAAATAAAAGCACAATAATACACGAGAAAGCAAAGTGACAATAACAGTATAGTGATACATAGGAACAGAAGAAAAGTACAGAACATACAAGTGGAATATAATGGCTTGATTCTGGCAACTGCTGCTTCGCATAATGCAACAAACGTTTTGTGATGACCACACAGACAGTTTTGTGACTTAAACAGACGACACTGTGTGATACCAGAGATCTCAGATCTCTGCTTCTAGTTTTTGTTTATAAGAGCTGATATACTTCAAGGAAAAGGTTATAACAATCTATCGAAGTTAATAAAGGAGGGACTCAACGAAGACAGTGAAAAATAGGTGAAAACAAGATGGGAACAGCGACACCGTGAGGTCAACTGTCAGAGTTATGATGCTTCCCAGGTCAAGGTCACAATCTTTTATAGTTTTTCTTACATTTTCCTAGAATTGATTTCTTTTCAGAAGTGTTTTAGGCTGCCTCAATGATTCTTGTCTTCTTCCAACAACTTTATTTTATTTCTCTCATAACTCGAAAATGCCTCGTCCAATCACTTTCATATTTTCAACACTTGTTAATGGTAACGGGGACCAAACTCTTTGAACAAATGTCATGTTCACATGCTCTGTGACCTGAGCTGTTGAACATTCCCAGCATTCCGAAATGTCTTACATAAGTTTCAAAAACCCTCAGTGCCGGAGCTTCAGGCTTTTGAGAAAGATTCCAAAAAAATCGACAATGGCATAAAGGAGCAGCAACATATTTCCGTAAAATATTTCCGTTAAATCGCGTTTATTTCTGAACGACTTCAATATTTAAAGGCTGACGCCTCTCAGGAAGAATGACTCATCTGATCAGCTTCAAACTTTAACTACTGGTCTGGTAGTTTCCTGAACACAGTACTCACGCTACTGTTCCCTGCCATTAGTCCCAGGTCACGATTTTTATTGAATAACTGGATTATTCATTTCTTAATCGGGAATTAAGAATGTTTATTTTAACTTTCTTCAAGGTATTATTGATGATGCATAAAATGAATTTATTATCGCTTTATTTATAATATTTTACAATTAACTAACATATTTAAAGCTTGTCCTCAGATTATGGAAATACGTGTATTACAAATATATTTATGTAGTTAACCATAATAACATCGACACCATGCCTAACCCTTCTAGGGTAGGGTAGGTGCCTGAGCCCGAGCTTTTAGCTCATAAGACTGTCATTCCCATTAGCCCCCTTGGGGCGGGGATGGCAGACCAGAGAGGCCTAGCTTGTGGCTAGGCCTGGGGACAGTAGGTCCCAAAGATGAGGAGGTACTTGTGCCTCCTCACATGGGAGACTTAGGTCTCAGACACTCCCTAAAGAGGGAGCCAAGGCCGGGCCACCACTTGGAAAAGGCCCGGGCCGGGAGAATACCGGCTAATCTTTAATAATAATAATAATAACAATAATAAAATAAAATGCATCATAACTCATAAATACCAGAGAAATACAATATTAATCAAGTTATAATGATCTTCACTGTTATTCCTCGTCATTATATTACATTTCTCACCAACTACTTTTAATGATGTAAAAATTTTGATACTAATATTATTATAAATGTTTGTATTGAATAAGCTTAATCTCTACTGTTATTTCAGTAATATTTTGTGAAGGTAATATCGAAATATAATAACGACAAAATAGGTCCTAATGATTACTGATAGTTCTTATTCTTATCATAATTATTGATGTTACTTTGTATTCGTGTTATCATAATTATTGATGGTACTTTGTAGTTTTATTATAATAATTATCTGAGGTAACATCTTGGTGCTGGAGTTGCTGCTGGTCCTCAGATACTCTGTAAAGATATACTTCTGGCAATGTTTTCTACTCAGCTTCCTCACCAACAATACTCTGGCGTCTCAGAATAATTATAGTTTGTTGTATGATAGATCATTATAATCTTACATGAAGATTTGCCACCTGAAAAATATTAGGAGTGGATATTCATCAATTGAAAGTTGTTATAGTTAATTAATAAGAAATGTACAATGGTCATTTAGGTCACAATCTACTTAGACCATTATGAGTTTATATGTTAAACACTGAGGTTACATTAAACACAGCATAGTGGATCACACCGTTCAACAGACAACAGACCTCAACATTTATGGTGTTACATTAACGTTCACATAAAACAGTATGGCAGACATTAACAAAGAGACGTCCTGGTCAGGCTGCATTAAACCTCACATACTTTTATTATCTACTGAGTTTTTTTATGTAGTGTAGTTAATTTTTCTATAAAACATTTGAGAAGCAACACAAATATTATATACAAATTCTAGAGTATGATAAAACATGGCTTAATTTGCTATACATTGTTGACAACTGGTATCATCGACCCAACAACTCCATATGTCACTAATATCAACATGAAGTACTGTACATGTGCATGAAAATTTGAGTTTCCACACATGCTAGAGTAGAACGAATGTTGTGTGTGTGTGTGTGTGTGTGTGTGTGTGTGTGTGTGGAGTTCATGTGCGGAGGTACATAAATATAAGTGTACATGTATGCTTATTTGTGGACATTTGAGTTTGTTGCATAAACAAAATGGACGAATTACAACAAAACAGAAAGCTGGTAACTTTTTTGTTGCAGATTTCTTGGAGGGAAGAAATAGATTGACATTGACAAAGATATTCACAAAATAAAACGTCCATAAACAATTATACAGCTACGTAAGTAAAAACAAAAGAAATTAATATAAACACGTTATTAAATATAAATAGAAGTCCGAGATTATCACTAAGTAACCTCAGCTTGGTGGCCGAGTTGTGAGGCAGCTTGGTGTTGTCTGGCTGACTACTGTTCCAGGCTGTCTTGGTGGATGTAATTACAGGACGCAGATTTCTGTGTGTTCCCTCCTGTAATTCCACCCACCTGGACAGTCTGGGCAGTAGACCAGCTAGACAAGACCAAGTTACCATCCAACAAGGTCACTAGGAAGGGGCCACACCCGCTGAACCTGGGAAAGTGAGGAAGGGAGTTCATCTGAGGGCCCGCAGATGGATTTCTGGAGACACAGAACTAAGGGAAGCAAACACACGCGCGCGCTCACACACACCCATACACACACCTAACTACGACCTCACCTAACTATGACCACGCCCGAATATGACCACGCCCGACTATGACCACGCCCGAATATGACCAAGCCCGAATATGACCTCGCCTGACTATGACTTCATCTGGATATGACCTCACCTGGATATGACCTCAGCTGACTATGACCACACCTAACTATGACCACGCCCAACTATGACCATGCCCGAATATGACCACGCCCGAATATGACCAAGCCCGAATATGACCTCGCCTGACTATGACTTCATCTGGATATGACCTCACCTGGATATGACCTCAGCTGACTATGACCACACCTAACTATGACCACCCCCAAATATGACCACCCCCGAATATGACCACACCTGACTATGACCTCACCTAACTATGACCACACCTAACTATGACCACCCCCAAATATGACCACGCCCGACTATGACCACGCCCGAATATGACCACGCCTGACTATGACCTCACCTAACTATGACCACACCTAACTATGACCACCCCCAAATATGACCACGCCCGACTATGACCACGCCCGAATATGACCACGCCTGACTATGACCACGCCCGAATATGACCAAGCCCGAATATGACCTCGCCTGACTATGACTTCATCTGGATATGACCTCACCTGGATATGACCTCAGCTGACTATGACCTCACCTGACTATGACCACACCTATGACCACGCCCAACTATGACCATGCCCGAATATGACCACGCCCGAATATGACCAAGCCCGAATATGACCTCGCCTGACTATGACTTCATCTGGATATGACCTCACCTGGATATGACCTCAGCTGACTATGACCACACCTAACTATGACCACCCCCAAATATGACCACGCCCGACTATGACCACCCCCGAATATGACCACACCTAGCTATGACCTCACCTAACTATGACCACACCTAACTATGACCACGCCCAACTATGACCATGCCCGAATATGACCAAGCCCGAATATGACCACGCCCGAATATGACCTCGCCTGACTATGACCTCACCTGACTATGACCACGCCTGACTATGACCTCACCTAACTATGACCACGCCTGACTATGACCTTACCTATGACCACACCTGACTATGACCATTCCTCACTAAGACCACACCTGACTATGACCATTCCTCACTATGACCACACCTGACTATGACCATACCTCACTATGACCACACCTCACTATGACCACACCTCACTATGACCACACCTCACTATGGCCACACCTGACTATGACCATACCTCACTATGACCACACCTGACTATGACCATTCCTTACTATGACCACACCTGGCTATGACCATACCTCACTATGACCATACCTCACTATGACCACACCTGACTATGACTATAGCTCACTATGACCACACCTGACTATGACCATACCTCACTATGACCACACATATGACCACACCTGACTATGACCATTCCTCACTATGACCACACCTGACTATGACCATACCTCACTATGACCATACCTCACTATGACCATACCTCACTATGACCACACCTGACTATGACCACACCTGACTATGACTACACCTGACTATGACCATACCTCACTATGACCACACCTATGACCACACCTGACTATGACCACACTTGACTATGACCATACCTCACTATGACCATACCTCACTATGACCATTCCTCACTATGGCCACACCTGACTATGACCATACCTCACTATAACCATAACTCACTATGACCATACCTCACTATGACCACACCTGACTATGACCATACCTGACTATGACCACACCTGACTATGACCATACCTCACTATGACCACACCTGACTATGAACACACCTGACTATGACCATACCTCACTATGACCACACTTGACTATGACCATTCCTCACTATGACCACACCTGACTATGACCATACCTCACTATG
Source organism: Cherax quadricarinatus (assembly GCF_038502225.1). NCBI lineage: Eukaryota > Metazoa > Arthropoda > Malacostraca > Decapoda > Parastacidae > Cherax > Cherax quadricarinatus. Next base: position 26,974 of record NW_027197320.1, on the reverse strand, counting down.
ACCATACCTCACTATGACCACACCTGACTATGCCCATACCTCATTATGACCACACCTGACTATGACCACACCTCACTATGGCCACACTTGACTATGACCATACCTGACTATGACCACACCTAACTATGACCACACATATGACCATACCTCACTATGACCACACCTGACTATGATCACACCTGACTATGACCATACCTCACTATGACCACACCTGACTATGACCACACCTGTCTATGACCATACCTCACTATCACCACACCTGACTATGATCATATCTCACTATGACCACACCTGACTATGATCATACCTCACTATGACCATACCTGACTATGACCATAGCTCACTATGACCACACCTGACTATGATAATACCTCACTATGACCATACCTAACTATTACCACACCTATGACCATACCTCACTATCACCACACCTGACAATGATCATACCTCACTATGACCACACCTGACTATGATCATACCTCACTATGACCATACCTGACTGTGACCATACCTCACTATGACCACACCTGACTATGATAATACCTCACTATGACCATACCTAACTATTACCACACCTATGACCATACCTCACTATGACCACACCTGACTATGACCACACTTGACTGTGACCATACCTCACTATGACCACTCCTGACTATGGCCACATCTATAACCACTCCTGACTATGACCACATCTATAATCACTCCTATGACCACCCCTGACTGCGACAACACCTGACTAGACAAGCAAGAAAAGACAAAGTTTTTCAACCAGGAAAGATCAACAGAAAAGGCCAAAAACCGCTATGACCACACCTAACTATGACCACACAGGGAAGCTAAAAAATACAAAACCTGGGAAAGTATTTAAGGGAGGGTATCTTAGAAGACACGAAACTAGGGAAAGCACCAAGAAAATAGAAGTGGGGAGTGTGGAAGGGTTGACATCTGGGGGCCCACGGATGGAGACCTGGAAACATGAACCAGAAGATAAGCAGAGAGAAGGCAAGAGAAAGAGGGGCGCACCTTGAGAAGTGGAAAGGGAGGCAACATTACAAACGAACCACTGGCCTCCACATGGCAGGGTCTGGTAATTCAGAGATAACTAACAGTGATCGAAAATTAATAATTAATAGTTAATAATAGTTAATAATGTTAATGTTGAAGACCTCAACACTTGGGCCAAGATTGACTCTGTTGTGAAGATCCCCAACGCTTCCTCGATGCTCAAGGTCACGTTTCCAGACATTACCATGGCGACCAGAGCATTGTCTGATGGCCTGGCCATCTCTTACTAGTACATCAACCCTCGTCAGATTGAGCCTGAACACTTCACTTACATAACACCATGTTGGACATGCTACTCGTACAGTCACTCTACTGCCGACTGCCACGTGAAGAACAAAAATATATGTTCCACCAGTGGGTCTGCAGGTCACGATTTTCGTTCTTGCACTTCCACTGCTGCTCCCACTTGCATCAACTGTAAGAGTGACCACCATACTCTTACAGCCATATGTCCAGTGCGTAAGGATATCCTCTCTAAGAAACTGAAGGAAGAAACTAAGAAGTCATCTGGAACCTCTCCTTCATACGCTGCAATTGCAAAGATTCAATCAACAACATCCAAGATTCTACAAGCCACTCAACAGTCGTCTCCACCACCTCTCACTACTCAACCTCCACCTGACGATATCTCTACCAAATTCTATTACTGCATGATGTTTGCTCACATGCAAAATGCTGCAAAACCTGGCTCTTTCAACACGACTATTAATGAACTTCTTGCACTTAACAGCATGCCATCATTTAACTTCCCTGCAAGTCCACCATCAGTTGAGATTTTGAAAATAATCCCGAAGATCGTCAGTTTTGAAGCGCCAGATGACATGAAGGAATTAATAATTGATAACGACGACTCATCCTCTTCTGAATCCTCCAATCAACATTCACCTGACAACATCCAAGACAGCACCACGCCTGCTATTGGTCAACTGGCTTGTTACACCACGACAACCAAAATCCTACCCTACCTCCGCCATCAACACCACCTTCCTCAACTCCACCGCCGCCTTCTCGACCTCACTCACGTCGATTACTTGGAACACTATGGGTTAAACATGTTCTTCATGTTCTTCACCCCGACACAATACCCCAGCCCAATGACTCGCCTAGAACTCATCAAACATCTCCAAGACAACACTGCAACGTACAACACCGACGAAAAGCCATTCCCTACCGTCAACCAGATAATCCACCAACTCCAAACCAACGAACTCTTCTACAGCTCTCCCATATGTGTGACACAACTCTCTAAAACAAAATTCAAAGCATTGACAAACGGATCAGGAAAATAACTAACTCCTGTTTGCTGCCTACTGACACTCTCAGCTCCTGCCGCTGCCTTCGCTATCCTCTCCTAAATAGCCAAGTAACGACATCATTCAAGCCTCTCCATCTACGCCTCTAGTACTTCGGTACCACATGTCCCAAAGTGGTTGCACAACTTCCCTTGATTCCTCCTCTTCCCCTCCTTCCCATCTTTTTCCAGTTATTTCCATTCATTCCTTATCCTTCTTCCTTCCCATCTCACGACAGTTCTCGTCGTCTTCTTCGATTCGATTCGAATGTTTCTGAAAACACGAGAAATTGCTATGATGAGGTCTACGATGCCACAGATCAGTGATGCTGATCACAGTAATCTAGGAGACAAGGATGAGTCTCAACATCTACAAATACAATTCAGTTCAATGAAGATAACATGATTATTGACTAGTTAACAGGGTGAGAGAGATGACAGTTGATTTAGGTGGTTAAGAGCAGCCAATGAGGTGATGGTGTCTCCTGAAATGATAAATTATATTTTCTACCTGATTTTTTGAGTATTAATATAGAGATATTGATATAAATGAAGATGTGAACAAGATACTAAGAGAGAAAGATAGATTTATTTATTTACTAAATTATTATTTCTGGTTTCATATGGTAAAGAGCAGCCAGTGTATTTGACTTATCTTGTTTCCACATTCTTAGATCTCTCACAAACATTTTGTTGATAGTTACTGTAACCAAAGAGACTCCAGTCACTATAACTTTCACTATAACAGTCATTATAACTTTCACTATAACAGTCACTATAACTTTCACTATAACAGTCACTATAACTTTCACTATAACAGTCACTATAACTTTCACTATAACAGTCATTATAACTTTCACTATAACAGTCATTATAACTTTCACTATAACAGTCACTATAACTTTCACTATAACAGTCACTATAACTTTCACTATAACAGTCATTATAACTTTCACTATAACAGTCACTATAACTTTCACTATAACAGTCATTATAACTTTCACTATAACAGTCATTATAACTTTCACTATAACAGTCACTATAACTTTCACTATAACAGTCACTATAACTTTCACTATAACAGTCATTATAACTTTCACTATAACAGTCACTATAACTTTCACTATAACAGTCATTATAACCTTCAATGTTGAAAGGAAATTTCTGAAACTGTCGTAGCTACAGTAATTATTTCTGAATATTTTTTAGCATCTTCTCATTTATGAAGAGAATCTTGAGTGTGACATTCTGCCTCTGATACAGTTCAAAACAACCAGACATAGTGCTAAAAACTACTGTAAAATATCTTTTAAGTAAATTAACCTACCAAAATGCAGGTAGTTTGGCCTTTGACTTTGGTAATGAAGTAATTTTAATCCCTTTGTCTCTGTAATTATATTCTTAGAAATTAATAGAAATTATCTACAAAGTATTAGGTAAAAGAACACAGATGCAACTGATGTGTTCTTTTACCTAATATGCTGTAGATAATTCTATTATTATTACATTAGCTGCATCTGTGTCCTTTTATATGGCAATTATATTCTTCAGTATAATACCATATTATAACAGGGAATGAGAGGAATTATACACCATATTATAACAGGCAATGAGAGGAATTATACACCATACTATAGTAGCCAATGAGAGGAATTATACACCATATTTCAGTAGGCAATGAGAGGAATTATACACCATATTATAGTAGGCAATGAGAGGAATTATACACCATATTATAGTAGGCAATGAGAGGAATTATACACCATATTTCAGTAGGCAATGAGAGGAATTATACACCATATTATAGTAGGCAATGAGAGGAATGATACACCATATTATAGTAGGCAATGAGAGGAATTATACACCATATTATAGTAGGCAATGACAGGAATTATACACCATAATATAGTAGGCAATGAGAGGAATTATACACCATATTATAGTAGGCAATGACAGGAATTATACACCATATTATAGTAGGCAATGAGAGGAATTATACACCATATTATAGTAGGCAATGACAGGAATTATACACCATAATATAGTAGGCAATGAGAGGAATTATACACCATATTATAGTAGGCAATGAGAGGAATTATACACCATATTATAGTAGGCAATGAGAGGAATTATACACCATATTATAGTAGGCAATGAGAGGAATTATACACCATATTATAGTAGGCAATGAGAGGAATTATACACCATATTATAGTAGGCAATGAGAGGAATTATACACATATTAGAGTAGGCAATGAGAGGAATTATACACCATATTATAGTAGGCAATGAGAGGATTAATACACATATTAAAGCAGGCAATGAGAGGAATTATACACCATATTATAGTAGGCAATGAGAGGATTAATACACATATTAAAGCAGGCAATGAGAGGAATTATACACCTGTTCCATCTTCCGATTTGACGTGTTTCTCCTTTTACTGTCTACAAGATGGTCATCTTTCTTCCACATCTTCCTCTCTTCTCTTCCTCTTTTTCATCCTCGCACTCTGACATTCTACCTTCCTCTTATTTTCCAGCACTTCCCGTCGCCTTTCTCCCATACTCCTCCCTCTCATACTTTCTCACACCTTCACATATTTTCTTACACACTCCCTCACAGTGCCGACACTCTTCCTAGAACTGAGTGCTGACACTCTCCCTGGAGCTGAGTGTTGACACTCTCCCTGGAGCTGAGTGTTGACACTCTCCCTGGAGCTGAGTGTTGACACTCTCCCTGGAGCTGAGTGTTGACACTCTCCCTGGAGCTGAGTGTTGACACTCTCCCTGGAGCTGAGTGTTGACACTCTCACTGGAGCAGAGTATTGACACTCTGGAGCTGAGTGTTGACACTCTCCCTGGAGCTGGGTGTTGACACTACCTAGAGCTGAGCGCTGACACTCTGGAGCTAAGTGCTGACACTCTCTGTGGAGCTGAGTGCTGACACTCTCTCTGGAAATGAGTGATGACACTCTTTCTGGAGCTGAGTGCCGACACTCTCCCTAGAACTGAGTGCTGACACTCTCCCTTAAACTAAGACAGATTTCAACTATAGACAGATTGACTGGAGCAATTTGACAGGAAATTTAGAGTCGGGTGACTTTCTTGATACGATCCAGGATTGTTTTTTAAAACAGTTTGTGACAGAGCCAACTAGGGGAAATAACCTCCTTGACTTGGTTCTTGCCAGTAGGGAAACACTAATTAATAATCTTGAGGTTAATGATGAGCTTGGGGAGAGTGATCACAAATCACTCAGTTTTAACATATCATGGAATTCCCCTAATAATGGCAATCAAGTCTCCGTCCCTGACTTTCGCTTGGCTGATTTCATAGGACTGAAAAATTACTTAAGTGGGCTGAACTGGAATGACCTGACTAGGGGTCAGGTAGGTGGTGATGGTTGCCGATATGATGCTTTCCAGGGCATAGTTCTAGCTGCTCAGTCAAATTATGTTCCAAATAGGGAAATCAGATCAAACAAAAATGATCCTAAATGGATGAACAATAGATTAAAATATCTGATTGGTCAAAAGAGAGGCATATATAGGCAAATCAAAAGAGGAGAGGGGCAATTAAGAAATCGATATATTCAGTTAAAGAGAGAAATAAAAAAGGGAATTAGAAAAGCAAAAAGAGATTATGAGGTTAAAGTTGCAAGAGAATCGAAGACTAACCCAAAAGGATTCTTTCAGGTATACAGAAGTAAGATCAGGGACAAGATAGGCCCACTCAAAAGTTCCTCGGGTCAGCTCACTGACAGTGATAAGGAAATGTGTAGAATTTTTAACACATACTTCCTCTCAGTTTTTACACAGGAGGATACCAGCGATATTCCAGTAATGATAAATTATGTAGAACAGGACGATAATAAACTGTGCACTATTAGGGTCACAAGTGACATGGTCCTTAGGCAAATAGATAAATTAAAACCTAACAAATCCCCAGGCCCTGATGAACTGTATGCAAGGGTTCTAAAGGAATGTAAAGAGGAGCTTAGCACACCTTTGGCTAATCTTTTCAACATATCACTACAAACTGGCATGGTGCCAGATAAGTGGAAAATGGCAAATGTGATACCTATTTTCAAAACAGGTGACAGGTCCTTAGCTTCGAACTATAGACCAATAAGCCTAACCTCCATAGTGGGAAAATTTATGGAATCAATAATTGCCGAGGCAGTTCGTAGCCACCTTGAAAAGCATAAATTAATCAACGAATCTCAGCATGGTTTTACAAAGGGGCGTTCCTGCCTTACGAATTTATTAACTTTTTTCACTAAGGTATTTGAGGAGGTAGATCATGGTAATGAATATGATATTGTGTATATGGACTTCAGTAAGGCTTTTGACAGGGTCCCACATCAGAGACTATTGAGGAAAATTAAAGCACATGGAATAGGAGGAGAAATTTTTTCCTGGATAGAGGCATGGTTGACAAATAGGCAGCAGAGAGTTTGCATAAATGGGGAGAAATCAGAGTGGGGAAGCGTCACGAGCGGTGTTCCACAGGGGTCAGTGTTGGGCCCCCTGCTGTTCACAATCTACATAAACGACATAGATGAGGGCATAAAGAGCGACATCGGCAAGTTTGCCGATGACACCAAAATAGGCCGTCGAATTCATTCTGACGAGGACATTCGAGCACTCCAGGAAGATTTGAATAGACTGATGCAGTGGTCGGAGAAGTGGCAGATGCAGTTTAATATAGACAAATGCAAAGTTCTAAATGTTGGACAGGACAATAACCATGCCACATATAAACTAAATAATGTAGATCTTAATATTACGGATTGCGAAAAAGATTTAGGAGTTCTGGTTAGCAGTAATCTGAAACCAAGACAACAGTGCATAAGTGTTCGCAATAAAGCTAATAGAATCCTTGGCTTCATATCAAGAAGCATAAATAATAGGAGTCCTCAGGTTGTTCTTCAACTCTATACATCCTTGGTTAGGCCTCATTTAGATTATGCTGCACAGTTTTGGTCACCGTATTACAGAATGGATATAAATTCTCTGGAAAATGTACAAAGGAGGATGACAAAGATGATCCCATGTATCAGAAACCTTCCCTATGAGGATAGACTAAGGGCCCTGAAACTGCACTCTCTAGAAAGACGTAGAATTAGGGGGGATATGATTGAGGTTTATAAGTGGAAGACAGGAATAAATAAAGGGGATGTAAATAGTGTGCTGAAAATATCTAGCCTAGACAGGACTCGCAGCAATGGTTTTAAGCTGGAAAAATTCAGATTCAGGAGGGATATAGGAAAGTACTGGTTTGGTAATAGAGTTGTGGATGAGTGGAACAAACTCCCAAGTACCGTTATAGAGGCCAGAACGTTGTGTAGCTTTAAAAATAGGTTGGATAAATACATGAGTAGATGTGGGTGGGTGTGAGTTAGACCTGATAGCTTGTGCTAACAGGTCGGTTGCCGTGTTCCTCCCTTAAGTCAATGTGACCTGACCTGACTAGGTTGGGTGCATTGGCTTAAGCCGGTAGGGACTTGGACCTGCCTCGCATGGGCCAGTAGGCCTTCTGCAGTGTTCCTTCGTTCTTATGTTCTTATGTTCTTAAGTACTAACACTTTCCCTGCATCTGAGTGCTGACGCTTTCCATGGAGCTGAGTGCTGACACTTTCCCTAAAGCTGAGAGCTGGCACTCCCTGGAACTGAGTGCTGACACTCTCCCTAGAACTGAGTGCTGGCACTCTCCTTGGAGCTGAGTGTTGACACTCTCCCTGGAGCATGGTGTTGACACTCTCCCTGGAGCTGAGTGTTGACACTCTCCCTGGAGCTGAGTGTTGACACTCTCCCTGGAGCTGAGTGTTGACACTCTCCCTGGAGCTGAGTGTTGACACTCTCCCTGGAGCTGAGTGTTGACACTCTCACTGGAGCAGAGTGTTGACACTCTCCCTGGAGCTGAGTGTTGACACTTTACCTAGAGCTGAGCGCTGACACTCTCTCTGGAGCTGAGTAGTGACACTCTCCGTGGAGCTAAGGGCTGACACTCTCTCTGGAACTGAGTGCTGACACTCTTTCTGGAGCTGAGTGGTGACACTCTCCATGGAGCTGAGTGCTGACACCCTCCCTGGAGCTGAGTGCTGACACCCTCCCTGCATCTGAGTGCTGACGCTTTCCCTGGAGCTGAGTGTTGAGACTTTACTTAGATCTGTGTGCTGACACTCTCCGTGGAGCTGAGTGCTGACACTCTCTCCGGACCTTAGTGCTGACACTCTCCCTGGAGCTGAGTGTTGACACTCTCTTTGGAGCTGAGTGTTGACACTCCACCAGGAACTGAGTGCTTGCACTCTCCCTGGAGTTGAGTGTTGACGCTCTCCCTGGAGTTGAGTGCTGACACACTCTGTGGAACTGAGTGCTGACACTCTCACTGGAGCTGAGTGTTGACACTCTCTTTGGAGCTGAGTGGTGACACTCCACCAGGAACTGAGTGCTTGCACTCTCCCTGGAGTTGAGTGTTGACACTCTCCCTGGAGCTGAGTGTTGACACTCCACCAGGAACTGAGTGTTGGCACTCTCCCTGGTGCCGAGTGTTGACACTCTCTCTGGAGCTGAGTGTTGACACTCTCCTTTGAGCTGAGTGCTGGCACTCTCCCTGGAGCTGAGTGCTGACACTCTCTGAGGAACTTAGTGCTGACACTCTCCCTGGAGCTGAGTGTTGACACTCTCCCTGGATCTGAGTGTTGACACTCTCCCTGGATCTGAGTGTTGACACTCTCCCTGGAGCTGAGTGTTGACACTCTACCAGGAACTGAGTGCTTCCACTCTCCCTGGAGCTGAGTGTTGACGCTCTCCCTGGAGCTGAGTGTTGACACTCCGCCAGGAACTGAGTGTTGGCACTCTCCCTGGGGCCTAGTGTTGACACTCTCTCTGGAGCTGAGTGCTGACACTCTCTGTGGAACTGAGTGCTTCCACTCTCCATGGAGCTGAGTGTTGACACTCTCCCTGGAGCTGAGTGTTGACACTCTCCCTGGAGCTGAGTGTTGACACTCTCACTGGAGCTGAGTTTTGACACTCCGCCAGGAACTGAGTGTTGGCACTCTCCCTGGGGCCTAGTGTTGACTCTCTCTCTGGAGCTGAGTGTTGACACTCTCCTTGGAGATGAGTGCTGACACTTTCTCTGGAGCTGATCGCTGGCACTCTCACTGGAGCTGAGTGTTGACACTCTCCCTGGAGCTGAGTGCTGACACTACTAATAATTTCCCATCAACTGAGTGCTAACACTCTCCTTGGAGCTGAGTGCTGACACTTTTGCGGGAGCTGAGTGCTGACACTCTCTCTTAAACTGAGTACTAACATACTCCCTGGATCTGAGTACTGACACTTTACCTGCAACTTAGTGCTGACGCTTTCCCTGTAGCTGAGTGCTGACACTCTTCCTGTCCCTGAGTGCTGGACTCTCCCTGTAGCTTAGTGCTGACACTCTCCCTTAAACTAAGCACTAACACTTTCCTTGCAACTTAGTGTTGACGCTTTCCCTGGAGCTGACTGGTGACACTTTCCCTGGAGCTTAGCGCTGACACTTTCCCTGGAACTGAGTGTTGACACTGTCCCTAAAACTGAGTGCTGACACTCCCCTTTCCCTTATTGCTAGCACTCTCCCTGTCCCTGAGTGCTGGCCCTCTCCCTGAAGCTGAGTGCTGACACTCTCCCTGGAGCTCAGTGCTGACACTCTCCCTGGAGCTGAGTGCTGACACTCTCCCGTAAACTAAGTACTAACACTTTCCCTGCATCTGAGTGCTGACGCTTTGTCTAGAGTTGAGTGTTGACACTTTATCTAGAGCTGAGTGATGACACTCTCTCTGGAGCTGAGTGCTGACACTCTCCGTGGAGCTAAGTGCTGACACTCTCCCTGGAGCTGAGTGTTGACACTCCCTGGAACTGAGTGCTTACGCTCTCCCTGCAGCTGAGTGGTGACACTCTCCATGGAGCTGAGTGGTGACACTCTCCCTGGAGCTGAGTGGTGACACTCTCCCTAGAACTGAGTGCTTACGCTCTCCCTGCAGCTGAGTGGAGACACTCTCCATGGAGCTGAGTGGTGACACTCTCCCTAGAACTGAGTGCCGACACTCCCTAGAACTGAGTGCTTACGCTCTCCCTGCAGTTGAGTGGTGACACTCTCCATGGAACTGAGTGTTGGCACTTTCCCTGGAGCTGAGTGTTGACACTCTCCCTGGAGCTGAGTGTAGACACTCTGACTGGAGCAGAGTATTGACTCTCTCCCTGGAGCTGAGTGTTGACACTCTCCCAGGAGCTGAGTGTTGACACTCTCCCTGGAGCAGAGTATTGACTCTCTCCCTGGAGCTGAGTGTTGACACTCTCCCAGGAGCTGAGTGTTGACACTCTCCCTGGAGCAGAGTATTGACTCTCTCCCTGGAGGTGAGTGTTGACACTCTCCCAGGAGCTGAGTGTTGACACTCTCCCTGGAGCTGAGTGTTGACACTCTCCCTGGAGCTGAGTGCCGACACTCTCCCTAGAACTGAGTGCTGACACTCTCCCTTAAACTAAGTACTAACACTTTCCCTGCATCTGAGTGCTGACGCTTTCCATGGAGCTGAGTGCTGACACTTTCCCTAAAGCTGAGAGCTGGCACTCCCTGGAACTGAGTGCTGACACTCTCCCTAGAACTGAGTGCTGGCACTCTCCTTGGAGCTGAGTGTTGACACTCTCCCTGGAGCATGGTGTTGACACTCTCCCTGGAGCTGAGTGTTGACACTCTCCCTGGAGCTGAGTGTTGACACTCTCCCTGGAGCTGAGTGTTGACACTCTCCCTGGAGCTGAGTGTTGACACTCTCCCTGGAGCTGAGTGTTGACACTCTCACTGGAGCAGAGTGTTGACACTCTCCCTGGAGCTGAGTGTTGACACTTTACCTAGAGCTGAGCGCTGACACTCTCTCTGGAGCTGAGTAGTGACACTCTCCGTGGAGCTAAGGGCTGACACTCTCTCTGGAACTGAGTGCTGACACTCTTTCTGGAGCTGAGTGGTGACACTCTCCATGGAGCTGAGTGCTGACACCCTCCCTGGAGCTGAGTGCTGACACCCTCCCTGCATCTGAGTGCTGACGCTTTCCCTGGAGCTGAGTGTTGAGACTTTACTTAGATCTGTGTGCTGACACTCTCCGTGGAGCTGAGTGCTGACACTCTCTCCGGACCTTAGTGCTGACACTCTCCCTGGAGCTGAGTGTTGACACTCTCTTTGGAGCTGAGTGTTGACACTCCACCAGGAACTGAGTGCTTGCACTCTCCCTGGAGTTGAGTGTTGACGCTCTCCCTGGAGTTGAGTGCTGACACACTCTGTGGAACTGAGTGCTGACACTCTCACTGGAGCTGAGTGTTGACACTCTCTTTGGAGCTGAGTGGTGACACTCCACCAGGAACTGAGTGCTTGCACTCTCCCTGGAGTTGAGTGTTGACACTCTCCCTGGAGCTGAGTGTTGACACTCCACCAGGAACTGAGTGTTGGCACTCTCCCTGGTGCCGAGTGTTGACACTCTCTCTGGAGCTGAGTGTTGACACTCTCCTTTGAGCTGAGTGCTGGCACTCTCCCTGGAGCTGAGTGCTGACACTCTCTGAGGAACTTAGTGCTGACACTCTCCCTGGAGCTGAGTGTTGACACTCTCCCTGGATCTGAGTGTTGACACTCTCCCTGGAGCTGAGTGTTGACACTCTACCAGGAACTGAGTGCTTCCACTCTCCCTGGAGCTGAGTGTTGACACTCTCCCTGGATCTGAGTGTTGACGCTCTCCTTGGAGCTGAGTGTTGACACTCCGCCAGGAACTGAGTGTTGGCACTCTCCCTGGGGCCTAGTGTTGACACTCTCTCTGGAGCTGAGTGCTGACACTCTCTGTGGAACTGAGTGCTTCCACTCTCCATGGAGCTGAGTGTTGACACTCTCCCTGGAGCTGAGTGTTGACACTCTCCCTGGAGCTGAGTGTTGACACTCTCACTGGAGCTGAGTTTTGACACTCCGCCAGGAACTGAGTGTTGGCACTCTCCCTGGGGCCTAGTGTTGACTCTCTCTCTGGAGCTGAGTGTTGACACTCTCCTTGGAGATGAGTGCTGACACTTTCTCTGGAGCTGATCGCTGGCACTCTCACTGGAGCTGAGTGTTGACACTCTCCCTGGAGCTGAGTGCTGACACTACTAATAATTTCCCATCAACTGAGTGCTAACACTCTCCTTGGAGCTGAGTGCTGACACTTTTGCGGGAGCTGAGTGCTGACACTCTCTCTTAAACTGAGTACTAACATACTCCCTGGATCTGAGTACTGACACTTTACCTGCAACTTAGTGCTGACGCTTTCCCTGTAGCTGAGTGCTGACACTCTTCCTGTCCCTGAGTGCTGGACTCTCCCTGTAGCTTAGTGCTGACACTCTCCCTTAAACTAAGCACTAACACTTTCCTTGCAACTTAGTGTTGACGCTTTCCCTGGAGCTGACTGGTGACACTTTCCCTGGAGCTTAGCGCTGACACTTTCCCTGGAACTGAGTGTTGACACTGTCCCTAAAACTGAGTGCTGACACTCCCCTTTCCCTTATTGCTAGCACTCTCCCTGTCCCTGAGTGCTGGCCCTCTCCCTGAAGCTGAGTGCTGACACTCTCCCTGGAGCTCAGTGCTGACACTCTCCCTGGAGCTGAGTGCTGACACTCTCCCGTAAACTAAGTACTAACACTTTCCCTGCATCTGAGTGCTGACGCTTTGTCTAGAGTTGAGTGTTGACACTTTATCTAGAGCTGAGTGATGACACTCTCTCTGGAGCTGAGTGCTGACACTCTCCGTGGAGATAAGTGCTGACACTCTCCCTGGAGCTGAGTGTTGACACTCCCTGGAACTGAGTGCTTACGCTCTCCCTGCAGCTGAGTGGTGACACTCTCCATGGAGCTGAGTGGTGACACTCTCCCTGGAGCTGAGTGGTGACACTCTCCCTAGAACTGAGTGCTTACGCTCTCCCTGCAGCTGAGTGGAGACACTCTCCATGGAGCTGAGTGGTGACACTCTCCCTAGAACTGAGTGCCGACACTTTCTAGAACTGAGTGCTTACGCTCTCCCTGCAGCTGAGTGGTGACACTCTCCATGGAACTGAGTGTTGGCACTTTCCCTGGAGCTGAGTGTTGACACTCTCCCTGGAGCTGAGTGTAGACACTCTGACTGGAGCAGAGTATTGACTCTCTCCCTGGAGCTGAGTGTTGACACTCTCCCAGGAGCTGAGTGTTGACACTCTCCCTGGAGCAGAGTATTGACTCTCTCCCTGGAGCTGAGTGTTGACACTCTCCCAGGAGCTGAGTGTTGACACTCTCCCTGGAACAGAGTATTGACTCTCTCCCTGGAGGTGAGTGTTGACACTCTCCCAGGAGCTGAGTGTTGACACTCTCCCTGGAGCTGAGTGTTGACACTCTCCCTGGAGCTGAGTGTTGACTCTCTCCCTGGAGCTGAGTGTTGACACTCTCCCTGGAGCTAAGTGTTGACACTCTCCTTGGAGTACTGAGTGTTGACACTCTCCTTGGAGCCGAGTGTTGACACTCTCCCTGGAGCTGAGTGTTGACACTCTCCCTGGAGCTGAGTGTTGACACTCTCCCTGGAGCTGAGTGTTGACACTCTCCTTGGAGTACTGAGTGTTGACACTCTCCCTGGAACTGAGTGTTGACACTCTTCCTGGAGCGGAGTGTTGACACTCTCCCTGGAGCTGAGTGGTGACACTCTCCCTGGAGCTGAGTGTTGACACTCTCCCTGGAACCGAGTGTTGACACTCTCCCTGGAGCTGAGTGTTGACACTCTCCCTGGAACAGAGTGTTGACACTCTCCCTGGATCTGAATGCTGAGACTCTACCTGAAACTGAGTCCTGACACTCTCCCTTAAATTGACTACTAAAAATTTCCCAACAACTGAGTGCTAACACTCTCCTTGGAGCTTAGTGCTGACACTTTCCTGGAGCTGAGTGCTGACACTCTCTCTTAAACTGAGTACTAACATTCTCCCTGGAGCTGAGTGCTGATACTCTCCCTGTCACTGGGTGCTGGAACTCTCCATGGTGCTGAGTGCTGACACTCTCTCTTAAACTAAGTACTAACACTTTCCTTGCAACTTAGTGCTGACGCTTTTCTTAAAGCTGAGTGCAGACACTTTACCTGGAGCTTAGCGTTCACACTTTCCCCTGGAACTGAGGGCTGAAGCTCTCTAGCTGACTGCTGACACTCTCCCTAGAACTGAGTGCTGACACTCCCCTTGTCCCTGATTGCTGGCACTTTTCTTGGAACTGAGTGCTGGCACTTTTTGAAGCTGAGTGCTGACACTCTCCCTGTCCCTGAGTGCTGGCCCTCTCCCTGGAGCTGAGTGCTGACACTCTCCCTGGAGCTGAGTGCTGAAAGTCTCCCTTAAACTAAGTACTAACACTTCCCTTGCACGTAAGTGCTGATGCTTTCCCTGTAGCTGAGTGCTGACACTCTCCCTAGGACTGAGTTTTGACGCTCTCCCTGGAGTTGAGTGCTGACGCACTCTGTGGAACTGAGTGCTGACACTCTCCCTGGAGCTGAGTGTTGACACTCTTTGGAGCTGAGTGTTGACACTCCACCAGGACCTGAGTGCTTGCACTCTCCCTGGTGCCGAGTGTTGACACTCTCCCTGGAGCTGAGTATTGACACTCTCCCTGGAGCTGAGTGTTGATACTCTACCAGGAACTGAGTGCTTGCACTTTCCCTGGAGCTGAGTGTTGACACTCTCCCTGGAGTTGAGTGTTGACGCTCTCCCTGAAGCTGAGTGCTGACACTCTCTGTGGAACTGAGTGCTTCCACTCTCCATGGAGCTGATTGTTGACACTCTCACTGGAGCTGATTGTTGACACTCTCACTGGAGCTGAGTGTTGACACTCTCACTGGAGCTGAGTGTTGACACTCTCACTGGAGCTGAGTGTTGGCACTCTCCCTGGAGCTGAGTGTTGACGCTCCCCCTGGAACTGAGTGTTGACACTCTCCTTGGAGCTGAGTGCTGACACTTTCTCTGGAGCTGATCGCTGACACTCTCACTGGACCTGAGTGCTAACACTCTCCTTGGAGCTGAGTGCTGACACTTTTCCTGGAGCTGAGTGCTGACACTCTCTCTTAAACTGAGTACTAACATACTCCCTGGAACTGAGTACTGACACCTTACCTGCAACTTAGTGCTGGAACTCTCCCTGTAGCTTGGTGCTGACACTCTCCCTTAAACTAAGCACTAACGCTTTCCTTGCAACTTAGTGCTGACGCTTTCCCTGGAGCTGACTGGTGACACTTTCCCTGGAGCTTAGCGCTGACACTTTCCCTGGAACTGAGTGTTGACACTGTCCCTAAAACTGAGTGCTGACACTCCCCTTTCCCTTATTGCTAGCACTCTCCCTGTCCCTGAGTGCTGGCCCTCTCCCTGGAGCTGAGTGCTGACACTCTCCCTGGAACTCAGTGCTGACACTCTCCCTGGAGCTGAGTGCTGACACTCTCCCGTAAACTAAGTACTAACACTTTCCCTGCATCTGAGTGCTGACGCTTTGTCTGGAGTTGAGTGTTGACACTTTCCCCTAGAGCTGAGTGCTGACACTCTCTCTGGAACTGAGTGCTGACACTCTCCCTGGAGCTGATTGCTGACACTCTCACTGGAGCTGAGTGCTGACACTCTCACTGGAGCTGAGTGTTGACACTCTTCCTGGAGCTGAGTGCTGACACTCTCCCTGGAGCTGAGTGTTGACACTCTCACTTGAGCTGAGTGTTGACGCTCTCCCTGGAGCTGTGTGCTGGCACTCTCCCTGTAACTGTGTGTTGAAACTCTCCCTGGAGCTGAGTGTTGACACTCCACCAGGAACTGAGTGCTGGCACTCTCCTTGGAGCTGAGTGTTGACACTCTCCCTGGAGCTGAGTGTTGACACTCTCACTGGAGCTGAGTGTTGACACTTCACCTAGAGCTGAGCGCTGACACTCTCTCTGGAGCTGAGTGCTGACACTCTCCGTGGACCAGAGTATTGACACTCTCCCTGGAGCTGAGTGTTGACACTTTACCTAGAGCTGAGTGCTGACACTCTCTCTGGAACTGAGTGCTGGCACTCTCCTTGGAGCTGAGTGTTGACACTCTCCCTGGACCAGAGTATTGACACTCTCCCTGGAGCTGAGTGTTGACACTCTCCCTGGAGCTGAGTGTTGACACTTTACCTAGAGCTGAGCGCTGACACTCTCTCTGGAGCTGAGTGCTGACACTCTCCCTGGACCAGAGTATTGACACTCTCCCTGGAGCTGAGTGTTGACACTCTCCCTGGAGCTGAGTGTTGACACTTTACCTAGAGCTGAGCGCTGACACTCTCAATGGAACCGAGTGCTGGCACTCTCCCTGGAGCTGAGTGGTGACACTCTCCCTGGAGCATAGTTTTGACACTCTCCCTGGAGCTGAGTGTAGACACTCTCACTGGAGTAGAGTGTTGACACTCTCCCTGGAGCAGAGTATTGACACTCTCCCTGGACCTTAGTGCTGACACTCTTCCTGGAGCTGAGTGTTGACACTCTCACTGGAGCTGAGTGTTGACACTCTCACTGGAGCTGAGTGTTGACACTCTCACTGGAGCTGAGTGTTGACACTCTCACTGGAGCTGAGTGTTGACACTCTCACTGGAGCGGAGTGTTGACACTCTCACTGGAGCGGAGTGTTGACACTCTCCTTGGAGCTGAGTGTTGACACTCTCCCTGGAGCTGAGTGTTGACACTCTCCCTGGAGCGGAGTGTTGACACTCTCCCTGGAGCCGAGTGTTGACACTCTCCCTGGAGCTGAGTGTTGACGCTCTCCCTGGAACTGAGTGTTGACACTCTCCCTGGAGCTGAGTGTTGACACTCCCTGGAGCGGAGTGTTGACACTCTCCTTGGAGCTGAGTGTTGACACTCTCCCTGGAGCGGAGTGTTGACACTCTCACTGGAGCAGAGTGTTGACACTCTCCCTGGACAAGAGTATTGACACTCTCACTGGAGCTGAGTGTTGACACTCTCCCTGGAGCTGAGTGTTGACACTTTACCTAGAGCTGAGCGCTGACACTCTCTCTGGAGCTGAGTGCTGACACTCTCCGTGGAGCTAAGTGCTGACACTCTCTCTGGAACTGAGTGCTGACACTCTTTCTGGAGCTGAGTGCCGACACTCTCCCTAGAACTGAGTGCTTACGCTCTCCCTGCAGCTGAGTGGTGACACACTCCATGGAGCTGAGTGGTGACACTCTCCCTGGAGCATAGTTTTGACACTCTCCCTGGAGCTGAGTGTAGACACTTTGCCTGGAGCAGAGTATTGACACTCTCCCTGGACCTTAGAGCTGGCACTCTCCCTGGAGCTGAGTGGTGACACTCTCCCTGGAGCATAGTTTTGACACTCTCCCTGGAGCTGAGTGTAGACACTCTTCCTGGAGCAGAGTATTGACACTCTCCCTGGACCTTAGTGCTGACACTCTCCCTGGAGCTGAGTGTTGACACTCTCCCTGGAGCTGAGTGTTGACACTCTCCTTGGTGCTGAGTGTTGACACTCTCCCTGGAGCTGAGTGTTGACACTCTCCCTGGAACTGAGTGTTGACACTCTCCCTGGAGCGGAGTGTTGACACTCTCCTTGGAACTGAGTGTTGACACTCTCCCTGGAGCTGAGTGTTGACACTCTCCCTGGAGCGGAGTGTTGACACTCTCCCTGGAGCCGAGTGTTGACACTCTCCCTGGAGCTGAGTGTTGACACTCTCCCTGGAGCTGAGTGTTGACACTCTCCCTGGAACAGAGTGTTGACACTCTCCCTGGATCTGAATGCTGAGACTCTACCAGAAACTGAGTCCTGACACTCTCCCTTAAATTGACTACTAAAAATTTCCCAACAACTGAGTGCTAACACTCTCCTTGGAGCTTAGTGCTGACACTTTCCTGGAGCTGAGTGCTGACACTCTCTCTTAAACTGAGTACTAACATTCTCCCTGGAGCTGAGTGCTGATACTCTCCCTGTCACTGGGTGCTGGAACTCTCCATGGTGCTGAGTGCTGACACTCTCTCTTAAACTAAGTACTAACACTTTCCTTGCAACTTAGTGCTGACGCTTTTCTTAAAGCTGAGTGCAGACACTTTACCTGGAGCTTAGCGTTCACACTTTCCCCTAGAGCTGAGTGCTGACACTCTCTGGAACTGAGTGCTGACACTCTCCCTGGAGCTGATTGCTGACACTCTCACTGGAGCTGAGTGTTGACACTCTCACTGGAGCTGAGTGTTGACACTCTTCCTGGAGCTGAGTGCTGACACTCTCCCTGGAGCTGAGTGTTGACACTCTCACTTGAGCTGAGTGTTGACGCTCTCCCTGGAGATGTGTGCTGGCACTCTCCCTGTAACTGTGTGTTGAAACTCTCCCTGGAGCTGAGTGTTGACACTCCACCAGGAACTGAGTGCTGGCACTCTCCTTGGAGCTGAGTGTTGACACTCTCCCTGGAGCTGAGTGTTGACACTCTCACTGGAGCTGAGTGTTGACACTTCACCTAGAGCTGAGCGCTGACACTCTCTCTGGAGCTGAGTGCTGACACTCTCCGTGGACCAGAGTATTGACACTCTCCCTGGAGCTGAGTGTTGACACTCTCCCTGGAGCGGAGTGTTGACACTTTACCTAGAGCTGAGTGCTGACACTCTCTCTGGAACTGAGTGCTGGCACTCTCCTTGGAGCTGAGTGTTGACACTCTCCCTGGACCAGAGTATTGACACTCTCCCTGGAGCTGAGTGTTGACACTCTCCCTGGAGCTGAGTGTTGACACTTTACCTAGAGCTGAGCGCTGACACTCTCTCTGGAGCTGAGTGCTGACACTCTCCCTGGACCAGAGTATTGACACTCTCCCTGGAGCTGAGTGTTGACACTCTCCCTGGAGCTGAGTGTTGACACTTTACCTAGAGCTGAGCGCTGACACTCTCAATGGAACTGAGTGCTGGCACTCTCCCTGGAGCTGAGTGGTGACACTCTCCCTGGAGCATAGTTTTGACACTCTCCCTGGAGCTGAGTGTAGACACTCTCACTGGAGTAGAGTGTTGACACTCTCCCTGGAGCAGAGTATTGACACTCTCCCTGGACCTTAGTGCTGACACTCTTCCTGGAGCTGAGTGTTGACACTCTCACTGGAGCTGAGTGTTGACACTCTCACTGGAGCGGAGTGTTGACACTCTCACTGGAGCGGAGTGTTGACACTCTCCTTGGAGCTGAGTGTTGACACTCTCCCTGGAGCTGAGTGTTGACACTCTCCCTGGAGCGGAGTGTTGACACTCTCCCTGGAGCCGAGTGTTGACACTCTCCCTGGAGCTGAGTGTTGACGCTCTCCCTGGAACTGAGTGTTGACACTCTCCCTGGAGCTGAGTGTTGACACTCCCTGGAGCGGAGTGTTGACACTCTCCTTGGAGCTGAGTGTTGACACTCTCCCTGGAGCGGAGTGTTGACACTCTCACTGGAGCAGAGTGTTGACACTCTCCCTGGACAAGAGTATTGACACTCTCACTGGAGCTGAGTGTTGACACTCTCCCTGGAGCTGAGTGTTGACACTTTACCTAGAGCTGAGCGCTGACACTCTCTCTGGAGCTGAGTGCTGACACTCTCCGTGGAGCTAAGTGCTGACACTCTCTCTGGAACTGAGTGCTGACACTCTTTCTGGAGCTGAGTGCCGACACTCTCCCTAGAACTGAGTGCTTACGCTCTCCCTGCAGCTGAGTGGTGACACACTCCATGGAGCTGAGTGGTGACACTCTCCCTGGAGCATAGTTTTGACACTCTCCCTGGAGCTGAGTGTAGACACTCTGCCTGGAGCAGAGTATTGACACTCTCTCTGGACCTTAGAGCTGGCACTCTCCCTGGAGCTGAGTGGTGACACTCTCCCTGGAGCATAGTTTTGACACTCTCCCTGGAGCTGAGTGTAGACACTCTTCCTGGAGCAGAGTATTGACACTCTCCCTGGACCTTAGTGCTGACACTCTCCCTGGAGCTGAGTGTTGACACTCTCCCTGGAGCTGAGTGTTGACACTCTCCTTGGTGCTGAGTGTTGACACTCTCCCTGGAGCTGAGTGTTGACACTCTCCCTGGAACTGAGTGTTGACACTCTCCCTGGAGCGGAGTGTTGACACTCTCCTTGGAACTGAGTGTTGACACTCTCCCTGGAGCTGAGTGTTGACACTCTCCCTGGAGCGGAGTGTTGACACTCTCCCTGGAGCCGAGTGTTGACACTCTCCCTGGAGCCGAGTGTTGACACTCTCCCTGGAGCTGAGTGTTGACACTCTCCCTGGAGCTGAGTGTTGACACTCTCCCTGGAACAGAGTGTTGACACTCTCCCTGGATCTGAATGCTGAGACTCTACCAGAAACTGAGTCCTGACACTCTCCCTTAAATTGACTACTAAAAATTTCCCAACAACTGAGTGCTAACACTCTCCTTGGAGCTTAGTGCTGACACTTTCCTGGAGCTGAGTGCTGACACTCTCTCTTAAACTGAGTACTAACATTCTCCCTGGAGCTGAGTGCTGATACTCTCCCTGTCACTGGGTGCTGGAACTCTCCATGGTGCTGAGTGCTGACACTCTCTCTTAAACTAAGTACTAACACTTTCCTTGCAACTTAGTGCTGACGCTTTTCTTAAAGCTGAGTGCAGACACTTTACCTGGAGCTTAGCGTTCACACTTTCCCCTGGAACTGAGTGCTGAAGCTCTCTAGCTGACTGCTGACACTCTCCCTAGAACTGAGTGCTGACACTCCCCCTGTCCCTGATTGCTGGCACTTTTCTTGGAACTGAGTGCTGGCACTTTTTGAAGCTGAGTGCTGACACTCTTCCTGTCCCTGAGTGCTGGCCCTCTCCCTGGAGCTGAGTGCTGACACTCTCCCTGGAGCTGAGTGCTGACAGTCTCCCTTAAACTAAGTACTAACACTTCCCTTGCACGTAAGTGCTGATGCTTTCCCTGGAGCTGAGTGCTGACACTTTCCCTAGGAGTGAGTGCTGACACTCTCCCTGAGTGCTGGCCCTCTCCCTGGAGCTGAGTGCTGACACTCTCCTTTTAACTAAGTACTTACACTCCCCTGCATCTCAGTGCTGACGCTTTCCGTGGAGCTGAGTCCTGACACTTTCCCTGGAACTGAGTGCTGACAGTCTCCCTAGAACTGAGTGCTCACATTCTCCCTGCAGCTGAGTGCTGACACTCTCCATGGAACTTTGTGCTGACACTCTCCCTGGAGCTGAGTGCTGTCACTCTCCCTTAAACTAAGTACTAACACTTTCTCTGCAACTCAGTGCTGACGCTTTCCCTGGAGCTTAGCGCTGACACTTTCCCTTTAACTGAGTGTTGACACTCTCCCTCTAGCTGAGTGCTGACACTCTCTCAGGAGCTGAGTGCTGACACTCTGGACCTGAGTGCTGACACTATCCCTAGACCTGAGTTCTGACTCTCTGGGTGTTAGTGCTGACACTCTCCCTAGAGCTGAGTGCTGACACTCTTCCTGGAGCTGAGTGCTGACACTCTGGAGCTTAGTGCTGCCACTCTCCCTGGACCTGTGTGCTGACACTCTCCCTGGACCTGAGTGCTGACAGTCTCCCTGGACCTGAGTGCTGACGCACTTCCTGGACCTGAGTGCTGACACTCTTTTTGGACCTGAGTGCTTACACTCTCCCTGGACCTGAGTGCTGACTCTCCATGGACCTGAGTGCAGACTCTCTCTGGACCTGAGTGCTGACACTCTCCCTGGACCTGAGTGCTGACACTCTCGCTGGACCTGAGTGCTGACACTCTCCCTGGAGCTGAGTACTGACACTCTCCTTGGACCTGAGTGCTGACACTCTCCCTGGACCTGAGTGCTGACACTCTCTCTGGAGCTGAGTGCTGACTCTCCCTGGACATGAATGCTGACACTCTCCCTGGACCTGAGTGCTGACAGTCTCCCTGGACCTGAGTGCTGACGCACTTCCTGGACCTGAGTGTTGACACTCTCCCTGGACCTGAGTGCTGACACTCTCTCTGGAGCTGAGTGCTGACTCTCCCTGGACATGAATGCTGACACTCTCCCTGGACCTGAGTGCTGACACTCTCCCTGGACCTGAGTGTTGACACTCTCCCTGGATCTGTGTGCTGACACTCTCCCTGGACCTGAATGCTGACACTCTCTCTGGACCTGAGTGCTGACACTCTCCCTGGACCTGAGTGCTGACTCTCCCTGGACCTGAGTGCTGAAACTCTCACTGGACCTGAGTGCTGACACTCTCCCTGGACCTGAGTGCTGAGACTCTCTCTGGACCTGAGTGCTGAGACTATCGCTGGATCTGAGTGCTGACACTCTCTTTGGATCTGTGTGTTGACACTCTTTTTGGATCTGTGTGCTGACAATGTCCTTGGACCTGTGTGCTGACACTCTCACTGGACCTGAGTGCTGACACTCTCCCTGGAGGTGAATGCTGACTTTCCCTGGACCTGAGTGGTGACACTCTCGCTGGACCTGAGTGCTGACACTTCCTTGAGCTGAGTGCTGACACTCTCACTGGACCTGAGTGCTGACACTCTCTGGACTTGTGTGCTGACACTCTCCCTGGATCTGAGTGCTGACACTCTCCCTGGATCTGTGTGCTGACACTCTCCCTGGATCTGTGTGCTGACACTCTCCTTGGACCTGAGTGCTGACACTCTCTCTGGACCTGAGTTCTGACACTCTCCCTGGAGGTGAATGCTGACTTTCCCTGGACCTGAGTGGTGACACTCTCGCTGGACCTGAGTGCTGACACTTCCTTGAGCTGAGTGCTGACACTCTCACTGGACCTGAGTGCTGACACTCTCTGGACTTGTGTGCTGACACTCTCCCTGGATCTGTGTGCTGACACTCTCCCTGGATCTGTGTGCTGACACTCTCCTTGGACCTGAGTGCTGACAGTCTCTCTGGACCTGAGTTCTGACACTCTCCCTGGAGCTGAGTGCTGACTTTCCCTGGACTTGAGTGCTGACACCTCTTCCTGTACGTGAGTGCTGACACTTTCCCTTTACCTGAGTGCTGACAGTACACATCTGTGTTAAAAAATAAACTTTATTTCATACATTATCTATAAGGAAAACATCCTCATTATGGTGAAGGTCTCTTAATCCAAGGAGTTGGCGTTATTCTTGTGTTTCTCTAAATAAGCCTAAATGTGGTGACGTGTACTTAGCTCAGTGGTGACGTGTACTTAGCTCTGTGAAGACCTGTTTGCGCGCTCTACGAATTGAAGCAAGATGCCCTCCATCGAGCAACTTTACCAACAGCTTAAGGAAGAATTGAGGTTGGCGAAGATGGAGATTCAGCGACTGACCGAGAAAAACAAGAAGATTCGTAGTAATCCTCCTTTTTTGAGTCCTCAGGTCAAGAAAGGAAACTGGTCAGTGGCTGGACAGCAGGGAACGAAGATGATGATCAAGAAGACGAATGGAAAGGTAGAAACGATGAAGAAGAAAGAGACTGCCGTGGAAACTGTTGTGGAAACATCTAATACATTCTCAGTGCTACCCGACGAATGTGAGTCGACTACTGGGAACGTCACGACGAACGGCACCAAGGAAGGTAAGAATATTGTTGTTGTTGGGGATAGCCAAGTTAGATATATGGATAGGGCGTTCTGCTTGAAGGACAGGAGTAGGAGAGAGAGGGTTTGCTTTCCTGGGACTGGGATGGAGGGTATTGTTAGCCGTTTGGATGACATCAGGAAAGGTAATGGGAGCAATCCTATTATCTGTCTCAGTGCTGGTGGCAACGATGTTGGCAGACGTAGGAGTGAAGACCTGATTAGCAGGTATAGATCAGCAATAGAAATAATTAGGAGGAAGGGTGGGAACCCTGTCATATGTGGTATTTTGCCAAGGAGAGGAGTTGGAAATGAATGGTTGTCCAGGGCAATTGGTGTCAATTGCTGGCTGGACAAATACTGTAAGGAAAATGCGGTAACATTCATTGACAACTGAGACCTCTTCTACGGCAGAAATGACATGTATGCCAGGGATGGGGTTCACTTATCTAGGTGTGGGGTGGGAGCACTGGCAACTGCAGTGGAGGGAGCTGTTAGGTCTTTAATCTAGGAATAGTTAGTGGTATGGGTTTTGGCGGGAAAACAGTCAAGTCGCAGTGTAGTAATATGAGTACTAGGAGAACTAGTAATAGGCAAAATGAGGTAGATATTGGAAAGTCAGTGGCACAAATTGACAAGGACAGTGATAGGTTTAGTGGAATAACAGAAAGGAGCAGGAAGGGTAAAGAGAGAGGAGGGTCTTTAAATATATATTACACAAATAGTCGCAGTGCTAGGAATAAGATGGACGAGTTGAGGCTACTTGCTAGTGCAGGTAACATTGATGTATTTGCCTTAACTGAGACGTGGTTTAATTCAAAAAGTCGGGACATGCCTGCGGAATGTCACATTCAGGGTTTTAAAGTGTTCCAAGTAGATAGAAGTGTCGGGAAGGGGGGTGGGGTGGCATTGTATGTCCGAGATCGCTTGAACTGTTGCATAAAAACGGGTATTAAGTCTGAAGTAAAACATACAGAGTCTGTTTGGATAGAATTTTCAGAGGGGCATGAAAAATTAATTTTAGGTGTGATGTACCGACCCCCAAACTTAGATAGGGACCAGGGGAGACTACTATGGGAGGAAATTGTTAGGGCCACAAGGCACGATAATGTAATAATTCTAGGAGACTTTAACTTCAGTCATTTTGATTGGAATTTCTTGACTGGGAATTTAGAATCATACGATTTCTTAGAAGTAGTTCCGGATTGTTTTTTGAAGCAGTTTGTGACAGAACCTACAAGGGGTAATAACCTGCTTGACTTAGTTCTGGAAAACAATGAATCCCTTGTTAATAATTCAGAAGTTTCAGAGGAACTGGGTGCTAGCGACCACAAATCAATTACATTTAGCATTGAATGGAAGTATGATAGTAGGGATAACTCAGTAACAGTCCCAGATTTTCGTTTAGCAGATTACGATGGGCTTAGAGAACACTTATCATCTGTTGACTGGGGTAACGAAGAGAGCTATCAATATGACAGTTTTCTGAACACTATACATGAGGCTCAAAGAACGTTTATTCCGTATAAAGAAATTAGATCAAATAGAAATGACCCAAAATGGATGAATAATAGGCTGAAATATCTACTAGGGCATAAGAAAGGAATTTATAGGCGTATCAAAAGAGGTGAGTGTCATCTTATGAATCAGTATATTGACATTAAGAGGGACATTAAAAAGGGGAAAAGAAAAGCTAAAAGGGACTATGAAATTAAAGTTGCTAGGGATTCTAAAACTAACCCAAAAAGTTTTTTCCAGGTATATAGAACAAAAGTCAGAGATAAGATAGGTCCCCTTAAAAATAACTATGGGCATCTTAGTGACAAAGAGAATGAAATGTGCTCGATTTTAAATAATTATTTTCTCTCGGTTTTTACGCAGGAAGACACTAATAACATTCCAGTAATTAATTTCTATAGTGGGCCAGAAGAAAATAAATTATGTAACATCACAGTCACTAGTGAAATGGTTGTGAAGCAGATAGACCGACTGAAGCAAAATAAGTCACCGGGCTCTGATGAGGTTTTTTCAAGGGTTCCTAAGGAATGCAAAATGGAACTCTGTGAACCATTAACTAATATTTTTTAATTTATCTCTTCAAACAGGTGTAGTGTCTGATACCTGGAGTTTACCTGGAGAGAGTTTCGGGGGTCAACGCCCCCGCGGCCCGGTCTGTGACCAGGCCTCCTGGTGGATCAGCGCCTGATCAACCAGGCTGTTGCTGCTGGCTGCACGCAAACCAACGTACGAGCCACAGCCCGGCTGATCAGGAACTGACTTTAGTCAGCCAGCTTGAAGACTGCCAGGGGTCTGTTGGTAATCCCCCTTATGTGTGCTGGGAGGCAGTTGAACAGTCTCGGGCCCCTGACACTTATTGTATGGTCTCTTAACGTGCTAGTGACACCCCTGCTTTTCATTGGGGGGATGGTGCATCGTCTGCCAAGTCTTTTGCTTTCGTAGTGAGTGATTTTCGTGTGCAAGTTCGGTACTAGTCCCTCTAGGATTTTCCAGGTGTATATAATCATGTATCTCTCCCTCCTGCGTTCCAGGGAATACGGGTTTAGAAACCTCAAGCGCTCCCAGTAATTGAGGTGTTTTATCTCCGTTATGCGCGCCATGAAAGTTCTCTGTACATTTTCTAGGTCGGCAATTTCACCTGCCTTGAAAGGTGCTGTTAGAGTGCAGCAATATTCCAGCCTAGATAGAACAAGTGACCTGAAGAGTGTCATCATGGGCTTGGCCTCCCTAGTTTTGAAGGTTCTCATTATCCATCCTGTCATTTTTCTAGCAGATGCGATTGATACAATGTTATGGTCCTTGAAGGTGAGATCCTCCGACATAATCACTCCCAGGTCTTTGACGTTGGTGTTTCGCTCTATTTTGTGGCCAGAATTTGTTTTGTACTCTGATGAAGATTTAATTTCCTCATGTTTACCATATCTGAGTAATTGAAATTTCTCATCGTTGAACTTCATATTGTTTTCTGCAGCCCACTGAAAGATTTGGTTGATGTCCGCCTGGAGCCTTGCAGTGTCTGCAATGGAA
>NW_027197319.1:47500-63971 GCF_038502225.1 Cherax quadricarinatus | reverse complement strand
AGGGCGTTTAACAGATATTAATTTTTTTTTCTAAAACCTTAAACAAATAATAAATATTAAACTGAATTTAATAGTATTAGAGCCATGGTTTACTATGTGTCCTTTAAAAGGAGGACAAATTGAGTCTCATCAAAATCCCATTACTGGTGTTCTCGATATAAACAGGAGAAGAACCTTCCTGAGAGTTAGTTATTAAATCACTCTGAACACTGGTTCGAGAGAGTTGTGACTCGTGATATACTTAGTGTAACACTGGAAATAGCATTCCGTTTGATGCCTCTACTGCCCCTCATCAGCTACCCCTCTTCCTTGCATTTAAACTCAGCCGTTCGCCTCTATCAGCTGGTTCTCGAATATCTTAGTTCCGCACAGCTAGTCACCTCTGCCTACCTGAGAAATACGGACGAATCTCCCATCCTGCGTGAGTTGGTGATCCAGACCTGACTGAAGCCTGCCAGATGAATCCGACTGTGCCACTTGTACAAAATGTGTTACATCTCTAACTGAGGAAGATGTACCTGTTATTCTTCTATGCACTGAGTGTTTCTGGGAGGAATGCTGCATAGCTGGAACAAAACAAGAGTGGTTAAGAACAATTTAACGAGCATTGCAGTACCTGGTAACTCCTTTGGAGACGGCTTTTTAACTGTAACATGCCAGAGGTTCATCTATAAACATAGTAAGTTAGTGCTGATTTGTTTGTCCACAGAGTGAAAATTTGTCTGTCAATCCAATTCACGTGTGCTAGCTGTGTTAAGTGCTGCGGGTTTGGAATAATTAACGAGTAGTGCAGTGTTGGTAACTCTCGAGATGACTGTGGCCAGGTGAATGACCTTGAAAATATCACTGCGACCCGCAGGCCACTACACCCATATTGCCTTTGTCTAGCGAGGTGAATATCCCTTCCTTGTCCCTTCTATTCACCGGCATCCTTTAATCCATCGCCAGTGTGAAACTCCTGTCAGCTATGAGTACAGCTGATGGTGTTGACGTAGATGATGGTGAAGGCAGATTTGAAACATATTTTAGTAAACAGGCTCGGAAAAGGGAAGGGGGCTTCCAGAGAAAGCTTGCTGCAAGCAATACAGTGGGCGCACACCCTCCCAAAGCTGTCAGGTTAGATTTCCCTAACAACACTGATCAAGAGACCAATGATAACTGGTTTTTCGAAGCTAGTGTAGACAATCATGAGAAAACGATTAAGTTTCTCCACGATGAGGATAACTTCGTTTTTGTGCCTAATGATTCAGCATTTATAGACAAACTTCTCACTCACGAATATGCCAACATCAAACTCCGAGCTGCCCCACCAAGGGCACCTAAAGTGCTTATTGTCATCTACAACGTCAACAAGCACTTGAATCCTCAATATCTGGTGTCAGAGCAAGTTGCAAGCCTTCGTTGACTTTCCAACGGTCTGATATTAGCCGAGTGGACTGGCAAGGGGACTCTGCCACGCTATATTCACTCCCGTGCAGCCCTCAACAGACGCTATTACATTGCATTGTACAGACCTCCTCAACGTCTATGTTATAAGTGTCAACGCTGGGGCCACATTGCCAGGAAATGCCCAGCTGAGTCACACTGGTGTGCAGTGTGTGCCAATGCTCATCCTTCTGAACGGTGTTTTGATATTATCAAACATCAACAGACTGTTGCTAAATAATGTATCAATTGTAAGACCTCAGGAGTTACAGCAGCTCATGCTGACTGCAGTGTGAGGGCTGCCAACATCGCAGCCAACCGCACCTCACCCTGTACCCCCATTATGATCCCCCAGGACTACCAGGTATTTCGAGTCTGAATACTGGCTCATGCCTGCCCTCAGAGAATGGGGTTGAGCACCTCACCTGGGGAGCACGTCAACTGACCTCCATCACGTCGGCTGTCAATACCAGCCTAGCTGAGTCAGCTGACAGTCAGCCAACGAGCTCAGATGACCGGGACTTAACGTCTCCAGATGTTCCAAGTCTTGCTCTTGTGGTATACAACCTGATGTCGCGCATAAGGATACTGGAAACACAACAATTTCTCCTGAAACATCAACTTGAGCAACACAAGGAAAGATGTGTAGAGTGTACCAATAAAAAGATTGTCACTATTTGTGAAAGCAAGTGTAAGGCTGCTGAACAAGGTGGTGGTGGTGTTCTTAATTACAGTTATGACGAATACAATACTTGTGTTGATAACTACAGTGAGCATCATAATGAAGGCAATGGTGTCTAAGATGTTAGTAATAGTGATGAGCGTAATATAAGTGGTGGTGCTGAGTGTGATGAGGGCAGTGGTGTCTATAATGTTAGTAATAGTGATGAGTGTAATATAAGTGGTGGTGCTGAGTGTGATGAGGTTAACCACACTGACATTACTGTTGAATACAATACTGTTGATAAATGTAATGAACAAAATGTTGGTAGTGGCGCTGGTGATGACAGTTATAGTGATACTTGTAATGTTAGCGGGGGAGGGAATGTGAGTGGTGGTGTCACCTATCATACATTCACACATGAACAGCGTCGTGCTCTGTGTAAACAAAGACTCCCACGAGGCCTTACAACTGGAAGTGCACTTAAAAAACTCATGGACCAGGGTAACACTGCTGACATTGATAACCTCTGCTATTTACATGAAATTTTTTTTCATTATGCTGAGAAACTCAACAAGATCCCAGGACTACTATAATGGGTCAAAACTCGTATAAACTTTCTATATTAAGCTGGAATATTGCATCACTTAGAAAAAGACTTTCTGACCTTCATCATAAAGTAACCACTGAACCCATGGTTGTTGTGTGTCTACAAGAGTGCAGAGTCCCGGAAAAATCCCAACCCCCTAAATTGCCATCATTTGTTGCATATAACCTCAAATCTACTAACTCTTGTGTTCTATATATTAAAAAATCACTTCCCCATCAACTTCTTGCACATAAGAAAACAGAGGGGCTACAATACCACGGTGTTAAGATTTATATAGGGAACTCTGCTCTCAACATATTTAACTTGTATGCTCCTGCTGATAAATTTAATTACTTGGAGCTCCCAACATGTGCTCAGTCTGAGCCCACTCTTATTATTGGCAATTAAAATGCGAGACACAAAAGCATTGGAAACTCACAGTTTGGTAATCGTAATGGTAATCAACTGTTGTCATTCTTAAACAGTCATGATAATGTGCAAATTGTAGGTGACCTTGAACCCACACATATCTATGGAGGCGTCCTTGATCTGTGTCTGGGCTTCAACATTACTTCTGCCAGCTGTGAGTCTTCCATTGTAACAGATATAGCGTCTGATCATTTCCCTAGGATAACCTCTCTAGATATTGGTAATACTATCCTTCCTGGTAGGATATTCAAACGGAAACGTTTTAGTGTTCCCACAGATCAGCATCGTGACTTTGCTGCACATGTAACTGACTGGTATAATTCCTATGAATGTTCCTCTGTAGAGACCTTTAACAATGACCTTGTGAGCAGTATTCAGAACTACTTAGAGCCGCCACTGAAACCTCTTGGTACTCTAAACCCAACAAACTTCCATAATAATCATACCTACTTTAAAAACCATACTTATTACAATGATTCTAAACTTCGTACACTGAAGCGTACTGCTCGCAGAAGGTACAGACTGGTGTAAGAAGGTACAGACTGGTGTAAGAAGGTACAGGCTGGTGTAGGAAGGCACAGGCTAGTGTAAGAAGGTACAGACTGGTGTAAGAAGGTACAGGCTGGTGTAGGAAGGCACAGGCTAGTGTAAGAAGGTACAGGCTGGTGTAAGAAGGTACAGACTGGTGTAAGACGGTACAGGCTGGTGTAAGAAGGTACAGGCTGGTGTAAGAAGGTACAGGCTGGTGTAAGAAGGTACAGGCTGGTGTAAGAAGGTACAGACTGGTGTAAGAAGGTACAGACTGGTGTAAGAAGATGCAGACTGGTGTAAGAAGGTGCAGACTAGTGTAAGAAGGCACAGGCTGGTGTATGAAGGTACAGGCTGGTGTAAGAAGGTACAGGCTGGTGTAAGAAGGTACAGGCTGGTGTAAGAAGGTACAGGCTGGTGTATGAAGGTACAGGCTGGTGTAAGAAGGTACAGGCTGGTGAAAGAAGGTACAGACTGGTGTAAGAAGGTACAGACTGGTGTAAGAAGGTACAGGCTGGTGTAAGAAGGTACAGACTGGTGTAAGAAGGTACAGACTGGTGTAAGAAGGTACAGACTGGTGTAAGAAGGTACAGACTGGTGTAAGAAGGTACAGACTGGTGTAAGAAGGTACAGGCTGGTGTAAGAAGGTACAGGCTGGTGTAAGAAGGTACAGACTGGTGTAAGAAAGTACAGGCTGGTGTAAGAAGGTACAGACTGGTGTAAGAAGGTACAGGCTGGTGTAAGAAGGTATAGGCTGGCGTAAGAAGGTACAGACTGGTGTAAGAAGGTACAGACTGGTGTAAGAAGGTACAGGCTGGTGTAAGAAGGTACAGGCTGGTGTAAGAAGGTACAGACTGGTGTAAGAAGGTACAGACCGGTGTAAGAAGGTACAGACTGGTGTAAGAAGGTGCAGACTGGTGTAAGAAGGTACAGACTGGTGTAAGAAGGTACAGACTGGAGTAAGAAGGTACAGGCTGGTGTAAGAAAGTACAGGCTGGTGTAAGAAGGTACAGACTGGTGTAAGAAAGTACAGGCTGGTGTAAGATGGTGCAGGCTGGTGTAAGAATGTACAGGCTGGTGTAAGAAGGTACAGGCTGGTGTAAGAAGGTACAGGCTGGTGTAAGAAGGTACAGACTAGTGTACGAAGGTACAGGCTGGTGTAAGAAGGTACAGACTGGTGTAAGAAGGTACAGAGTGGTGTAAGAAGGTACAGACTGGTATAAGAAGGTACAGGCTGGTGTAAGAAGGTACAGGCTAGTGTAAGAAGGTACAGACTGGTGTAAGAAGGTACAGACTGGTGTAAGAAGGTACAGACTAGTGTAAGAAGGTACAGACTGGTGTAAGAAGGTACAAACTGGAGTAAGAAGGTACAGACTGATGTAAGAAGGTACAGACTGGTGTAAGAAGGTACAGACTGGTGTAAGAAGGTACAGGCTGGTGTAAGAGGGCATAGGCTAGTGTAAGAAGGTACAGGCTGGTGTAAGAAGGTACAGGCTGGTGTAAGAGGGCATAGGCTAGTGTAAGAAGGTACAGGCTGGTGTAAGAAGGTACAGGCTGGTGTAAGAAGGTACAGACTGGTGTAAGAAGGTACAGACTGGTGTAAGAAGGTACAGACTGGTGTAAGAAGGTACAGGCTGGTATAAGAGGGCATAGGCTAGTGTAAGAAGGTACAGGCTGGTGTAAGAAGGTACAGGCTGGTGTAAGAGGGCATAGGCTAGTGTAAGAAGGTACAGGCTGGTGTAAGAAGGTACAGGCTGGTGTAAGAAGGTACTGACTGGTGTAAGAAGGTACAGGCTGGTGTAAGAAGGTACAGGCTGGTGTAAGAAGGTACAGGCTGGTGTAAGAAGGTACAGGCTAGTGTAAGAAGGTACAGGCTGGTGTAAGAAGGTACAGACTGGTGTAAGAAGGTACAGACTGGTGTAAGAAGGTACAGGCTGGTGTAAGAAGGTACAGGCTGGTGTAAGAATGTACAGGCTGGTGTAAGAAGGTACAGACTGGTGTAAGAAGGTACAGGCTAGTGTAAGAAGGTACAGGCTGGTGTAAGAGGGCATAGGCTAGTGTAAGAAGGTACAGACTGGTGTAAGAAGGTACTGACTGGTGTAACAAGGTACAGGCTGGTGTAAGAAGGTACTGACTGGTGTAAGAAGGTACAGGCTGGTGTAAGAAGGTACTGGCTGGTTTAAGAAGGTACAGGCTGGTGTAAGAAGGTACAGGCTGGTGTAAGAAGGTACTGGCTGGTTTAAGAAGGTACAGGCTAGTGTAAGAAGGTACAGGCTGGTGTAAGAAGGTACAGGCTGGTGTAAGAAGGTACAGACTGGTGTAAGAAGGTACAGGCTGGTGTAAGAAGGTACAGACTGGTGTAAGAAGGTACAGACTGGTGTAAGAAGGTACAGACTGGTGTAAGAAGGTACAGGCTAGTGTAAGAAGGTACAGACTGGTGTAAGAAGGTACAGACTGGTGTAAGAAGGTACAGGCTGGTGTAAGAAGGTACAGGCTGGTCTAAGAAGGTACAGACTGGTGTAAGAAGGTACAGGCTGGTGTAAGAAGGTACAGACTGGTGTAAGAAGGTACAGGCTGGTGTAAGAAGGTACAGGCTGGTGTAAAAGGTACAGGCTGGTGTAAGAAGGTACAGACTGGTGTAAGAAGGTACAGGCTGGTGTAAGAAGGTACAGGCTGGTGTAAGAAGGTACAGACTGGTGTAAGAAGGTACAGACTGGTGTAAGAAGGTACAGGCTGGTGTAAGAAGGTACAGGCTGGTGTAAGAAGGTACAGACTGGTGCAAGAAGGTACAGGCTGGTGTAAGAAGGTACAGACTGGTGTAAAAAGGTACAGGCTGGTGTAAGAAGGTACAGACTGGTGTAAGAAGGTACAGGCTGGTGTAAGAAGGTACAGACTGGTGTAAGAAGGTACAGGCTGGTGTAAGAAGGTACAGACTGGTGTAAGAAGGTACAGGCTGGTGTAAGAAGGTACAGACTGGTGTAAGAAGGTACAGGCTGGTGTAAGAGGGCACAGCTGGAAGTAAAGAACTCAGAAGAGTCACTGAGATAATAGGAAATATTTGCTTTAGTTTCACAGTGGTCATAAAATGGAACTGCAGCACCAAGAGGTAGTACAGACAACAGACTCCATACATGCATTAAGAAGAGGAGTGAACCCAGAAAAGTGAGAACTCAAAAGTGTTCAGTTTGAGAGCTGGACCAGGAACCAAGACTCCATATAGATAGGCAAGTTTAAATAGTTGACTACGTAAACTCACGCGCTCATCTCTCACACACACACACACATAAACACACACACACACACACACACACACACACACACACACACACACACACACACACACACACACACACACACACACACACACACACACACACACACACACACACACACACACACACAACTGGAAAGAAACAAGTGTATAATTGACAACCAGCATGGTTTCAGGGAGGGAAAATCCTGTGTCACAAACCTACTAGAGTTTTATGACAAGGTGACAGAAGTAAGACAAGAGAGAGAGGGGTGGATCGACTGCATATTTTTGGACTGCAAGAAGGCCTTCGACACAGTTCCTCACAAGAGGTTACTGCAAAAGCTAGAGGATCAGGCACACATAACTGGAAAGGCACTGCAATGGATCAGAGAATACCTGACAGGGAGGCAACAACGAGTCATGGTACGTGACGAGGTGTCAGAGTGGGCGCCTGTGACAAGCGGGGTTCCATAGGGGTCAGTCCTAGGACCTGTGCTGCTTTTGGTATATGTGACCGACATAACGGAAGGGATAGACTCAGAAGTGTCCTTGTTTGCGGACGATGTGAAGTTAGTGAGAAGAATCAAATCGGATGAGGATCAGGCAGGACTAGAAAGAGACCTGGACAGGCTACATGCCTGGTCCAGCAACTGGCTCCTTGAGTTTAACCCTGCCAAATGCAAAGTCATGAAGATTGGGGAAGGGCAAAGAAGACCGCAGACACAATATAGTTTAGATGGCCAAAGACTGCAAACCTCACTCAAGGAAAAAGATCTGGGGGTGAGTATAACACCGAGCATATCTCCTGAGGCGCACATCAATCAGATAACTGCTGCAGCATACGGGCGCCTGGCAAACCTACGGATAGCGTTCCGATACCTCAGTAAGGATTCGCTTAAGACTCTGTATACCATTTACGTCAGGCCCATCCTGGAGTATGCAGCACCAGTTTGGAATCCACACCTAGTCAAGCACGTCAAGAAATTAGAGAAAGTGCAAAGGTTTGCAACAAGACTAGTCCCAGAGCTACGGGGATTGTCCTACAAAGAAAGGTTGAAGGAAATCGGCCTGACGACACTGGAGGACAGGAGGGTCAGGGGAGACATGATAACGACATATAAAATACTGCGCGGAATAGACAAGGTGGACAAAGACGGGATGTTCCAGAGAAGGGACACAGACACAAGAGGTCACAATTGGAAGTTGAAGACTCAGATGAATCAAAGGGATGTTAGGAAGTATTTCTTCAGTCACAGAGTAGTCATGCCGTGGAATAGACTAGAAAGTGACGTAGTGGAGGCGGGAACCATACATAGTTTTAAGGCGAGGTATGATAGAGCTCATGGGGCAGGGAGAGAGAGGACCTAGTAGCAATCGGCGAAGAGGCGGGGCCAGGAGCTGAGACTCGACCCCTTCAACCACAAATAGGCGAGTACAAGTAGGTGAGTACACACACACACACACACACACACACACACACACACGCACGCACAGTACAGTCTAGGGGCCACAAAATACAAACTTAACTCAAGGAAAATGATCTTGGGGTGAGTATAACACTCGTCACATCTCCTGAGGCGCACATTAACCAAATAACTGCTGCAGCATACGGGCGTCTAAGAAACCTCAGAACAGCATTCCGACATCTTAATAAGGAATCGTTCAGGACCCTGTACACCGTGTACGTTAGGCCCATACTGGAGAATGCGGCACCAGTTTGGAATCCTCACCTAGCCAAGCAAGTAACGAAACTATAGAAAGTGCAAAGGTTTGCAACAAGACTAGTCCCAGAGTAAAAGGGTATGTCCTACGAGGAGAGGTTATGGGAAATCGACCTGACGACACTGGAGGACAGGAGAGATAGGGGGGACATGATAACGACATATAAAATATTGAGAGGAATTGACAAGGTGGACAAAGACAGGGTGTTCCAAAGATGGGACACAGCAACAAGGGGACACATACACAAATACACAGATGAACACACAAACTCAAGCACGCACATACACACAAGCAAACAGAATGTATCAATAGAGCAGGCTATGTTTGTCAACTTGGAACTGTCGTTCTGGAATCTAGACTAAGATTCTTCCACAATGGATCTTTTCTCAAACCAAATAGACAGTCTTGAGTGTGAAGCGAGGCGCCTCTGTGAAAACCTCCTCTTAACAAAATGCAAAACAATTAATCTTGACAGAGTGCAAAGGAACACATTGAGTCTGATGCGTGATGGAATGAACTAGGAAGAATAAATGCCAGTTTTAAGCCCGATGCCTTTAGAAGAGCAAAGAATAAAAGGAGATATTGCCACAAAACTCCAAGGGAAGTGGAAAAGAATCCTTCCTCCATAAGACATGTGTGTCGTAAACGCTACTAAAATGCCGGGAGCAAAGGATTAGTAACTCCTCCTCTTGTATAAATTTCTGAAGGTAAAAAGAGGAAAAACTTTATGAAGTATATGTTTCCTTTTTCGGGTCACTCACCCAGCCTCGGCGAGAGACGACCGATGTGTTGAAAAAATACCATTGCGTCATAGATATGGTGGACATGGAAAGGCTCTTTACCAGCGATGCAACACAACACCAGAACATCGCTGGTATTACTCGCGCGGATGAGAAACAAGGATGTTAGGCAGTATTTCTTCAACATAACAATGATACGTAAGTGGAATGAGCCGAGCAATGGCAAAACTGCATAACTTCAGTAAGGCTTTCGATAGAGTTCCACACAAGAAGCTATTGAGAAAACTTAAGGCACATGGAATAGGAGGAGAAATTTTTTCCTGGGTAGAGGCATGGCTGCCAAATAGGCAGCAAAGAGTTTGCATAAATGGGGAGAAATCAGAATGGGGGCACGTCACAAGCGGTGTTCCTCAGGGGTCAGTGTTGGGCCCGTTGTTGTTCACAATTTACATAAACGACATAGATGAGGGAATAAATAGCGACATAAGTAAATTTGCTGATGACACCAAAATAGGCCGTCCAATTCATACTAATGAGGACACTAGAGCACTCCAGGATGATTTAAATAGACTGATGCAATGGTCGGAGAAGTGGCAGCTGCAGTTTAATATAGACAAATACAAAGTTCTAAATGTTGGACAGGAAAATAACCATGCCACATATAAACTAAACAACGTAGATCTTAATACTACTGATTGCGAAAAGGATTTAGGAGTTCTGGTTAGCAGTAATCTAAAACCAAGACAACAGTGCATTAGTGTTCGCAATAAAGCTAACAGAATTCTTGGCTTCATATCTAGAAGTATAAATAATAGAAGTCCTCAGGTTGTTCTTCAACTCTATATATCCTTGGTTAGGCCTCATTTAGATTATGCTGCTCAGTTCTGGTCACCGTATTACAGAATGGATATAAATGCTCTGGAAAACGTACAGAGGAGGATGACAAGGATGATCCCATGTATTAGAAATCTTCTCTATGAGGATAGAGTGAGGGCCCTGAATCTGCACTCTCTCGAAAGGCGTAGAATTAGGGGGGATATGATCGAGGTGTATAAATGGAAAACAGGAATAAATAAAGGGGATGTGAATAGCGTGCTGAAAATTTCCAGCCAAGACAGGACTCGCAGCAATGGTTTCAAGTTGGAAAAATTCAGCTTCAGGAAGGATATAGGAAAGTACTGGTTTGGTAATAGAGTTGTGGATGAGTGGAACAAACTCCCGAGTACAGTTATTCAGGCTAAAACCTTGTGTAGTTTTAAAAATAGGTTAGATAAATACATGAGTGGGTGTGGGTGGGTGTGAGTTTGACCTGGCTAGCTTGTACTGCTGGGTCTGGTGCCGTGCTCCATCCTTGAGTGGAGGTGACCAGACTGGGTGGGTCATTGGGCTAATCCGAGGGGGGACGACATGGACCTGCTCCGCATGGGTCAGTAGGCCTGTTGCAGTGTTCCTTCTTTCTTAAGTTCTTAAGACTCGATCAAGTCAGTCACCCATCAAGGGATCCTTCAAGGATCCTTGAAGCTGGTTAGGGGCTCTTGATCTAGGGAATTGGATCTGTGATCCAGTTCCCTGAATTGAGCCTGAATACCTTCCACCCCCCTAACATGCGCTGTATAATCCTTCAGGTTTAGCGCTCCCCCATGATTATAATAATCAGCTGAGTCAGTCAGTCGAGAAAACTTAAATAAGTAATTACATACACAAGTTATTCCACACTTCAGCACATTGAATCCTGGTCACAGACCGGGCCGCGGGGGCGTTGACCCCCGAAACCCTCTCCAGGTATACTCCAGGTATTGACCCACTCCCACACTTAATCCCACACCTACACATTTTCTCCCACATTCATATTTCTCTCGCAGTTTCCCCACACTAATACATTCTCCGGCAACCACATTCTCTCCCACCCAAACCATGTTCATTCTCTAACACAGTCTTCAAAATCAAAATGTCTACATTCAGAAAAGAGAGTCATTTAGAAAAATATATTATTAATGTTTAGCTAATCTTCAGTTATACAAAGCTCGCATCTGATCTAGTATATAGATCATGTATTACGGTTTTAACGTAATTGATGCCGGAACTGTTGAAAGGAGACTTGAGTACATCTTGTTAACCATAAAAGAGGAGGAGGAGGGGATAATATAAATATGACATGCCCGAAATGCTTTGCATAACAAGGGGCTTTCAGTATAGCAGTATGTCACTAATGTCAGCTAAGCCTATATACCTTGTACATGAACTTGTAGTAAATAAGGATATTATTATTATTATTATTATTATTATTATTATTATTATTATTATTATTATTATTATTATTATTGTAATTATTATTATTATTATTATTATTATTATTATTATTATTATTATTATTACAAAATACTCGGGATGAGTGGAAAAGGACAGGATGTTTGAGAGGGAGAGTGAGCCAAGGAGCATAAATAAGAACATGAGAAAAAAAGAACTCTACATCAGGTCTAATGGCCTAAATTAGGCAGGTCTTTCTTAAACTCATATCCACTAACAAGGGAGCCAGGGAACATAAATGGCAGCTAAAGTAAATGAGCCACAGGGACATTTGAAAGCATTTTTTCCATCTTAGGTTACTGGTATGCACTAGACGAAAAAATGGAGTAGGTAAAATCAAGTCTAGTAAAGTCGTCTTGTAGGAGTCAAGAGGCAGCGCAGGAGCTGTGAGTCGACTCTTATAAATAATAGAAGGTGAGTACATACACATATAGAGAGTCGGATGTACCTTAGATGCACTGTGGCTTTTGCGTTTTTTTTTACTGATGTCTTTCTTATGTGACCGTATAGCAACTTGAGTTGAAATTTCCTCTTCAATGATTTGTCATTCTAAAATTGTATTTGCTTCTTGCTTTTCCGCTTCTCTGTTTGCTGCTGTTCTTCACTTTCTATATTTTTTTCCAAGCTTTTGCACTGTATTAGCCTCTTCACTTCCGGGTGAACTAGTGACTGTCTTTATTATTGTCATTACTTATTCGGTTTTTGGCACGACCAGTACCAGTTCCTTTTCCCAGTGCAACACAAGCAGCGAAAAATGGTTTCTTAAACTTTGTAGATGAATGGTTCACAGAACCGACACGTTGATAAATTAGACACATGTGCAACTCTTGGGTATCTTTATTAAGGAAACGTTTCGCCACACAGTGGCTTTATCAGTCCAAACACAGGAGAAACTTGAACAGGAGGAGAATGAGGTGATGAGTCCCTCAACCTTGAGTCGATGTGGTCAGTCCATCAATCCTGAATAGAATACGGCATATGAGCGGAGAAGCTGCTTGTAAACCGTAGGCAGGAGACGTGCAGCAGTCGTAGGTGGTGTCACATTTGTTCAATGTGGAAGTAGGTCGTGCCCAAGGGTTAGGCAAGCGAAGAATTCCCAAGTATTAAGATCCCAAGAAGTGTTTGGACTGATGAAGCCACTGTGTGGCGAAACG
Source organism: Cherax quadricarinatus (assembly GCF_038502225.1). Taxonomy (NCBI): domain Eukaryota; kingdom Metazoa; phylum Arthropoda; class Malacostraca; order Decapoda; family Parastacidae; genus Cherax; species Cherax quadricarinatus. The sequence continues at coordinate 51,163 of NW_027197319.1, read as the reverse complement.
TTTCCTCAATAAAGATACCCAAGAGTTGCACATGTGTCTAATTTATCAACGTGTCGGTTCTGTGAACCATTCATCTACAATCCTGTCAGACACTGCAACTTCTTGGGATCTTATACTTGGAAATTCTTCGCTTGCCTAACCCTTGGGCACGACCTACTTCCACATTGAACAAATGTGACACCACCTACGACTGCTGCACTTCTTAAACCTTATAACATACTTTTCTGCTAAGTTGAAATCTTATCAGTGGACATATGTTGGAAGATAAAAAGAGTTTTTGATTTTAAAGTTGGTATTGTAGGGCTTTGAGGTGTACGAGTACTCAAGCTCCTGGCCTCGTATGAGTCTCCTTTAACTACAGGCCATTATCTTTCTTCATCATCACGAAAGGAATTATTCTTGAAGGTTACGACAGACATCACTGTTAACCATTCAACCTCACCATCCGGTACAATGCTGGAAAGAGTTTCAAAGCTAGCTAGGTTTTAAAGCGATATTTATATGATTTATATTGATTTTTTTTTATAATGGAGTATTGGGAAATTTTTTGTTTAGCCATTTCTGTGAGCCATTTTATTTTTTATTTATTCATTTTTTAAGAGGACGTTTTGTTACCGTTCACAGGTATCTTGGACTACGTTAGCCATATCGTTCCCTTATATTATTTACTATGGGTTCCTTTGACTGAGAATCAGCTCCTGTTTCTTCAATAAACTGGTTTGCTTTAATTGCAAATGTATTTTCCAGAGCAATGTTAACTTGAGCGAAAACGGAAGGGGAACGACGATCCCTTAAGTTTTCATTTCGTCATAGTGATGAGACTCTCTAATGGAAGCCATTTTTAACTGAGTGGTATAACAGTGCTGTTGGAGTGGAGGTGTGGCACGTGTGTTTTAATTACCTCTTTTGTGGCATCATACAGCCAGATTTTTCATGATTATTTAGCTGAGCAGGTGAGGCTGCTAGCACCATTCCATCTCGGGGTCTTAACCCATTAAATGCACTGGTGTTGAAATCTATTAAAGGGTGTGGTATGTGGCGGTCATACTCGTTCGTAGCCACAGACAAGATCAGATCAGTGAGCTAGACCTCTGGTGTGCTCATTGATGCATAGGGAAACTGTCTGGTAAAACTTCTGGGTAGATTATATATACTGTAAATAGCATATATACAATTGAACCAATGGAAGATCAATTTATTATACGTTGTGGAATTTAAGAGTTAGAATTATTCTTACTTCGATGCGTGTGTTCAAGAAAATGAAGCACTGTTTGACTAGTGATAAATGGATGCTTAAAGTCTTGCTGGTTTTTGCTAAACACACTAAAGAGCAGTCAAAAGAATTCTTCAATCAGAAATTTTGGAAGGTTTGTTCTTGCCACTAGCTGCGAAACTGAAAAAAATGTTTTATGTGTGACCCTGACTTTGTTGTAAATGAATGCTATGTAATATCGGCAGGATGAGCTACACACATGTGCTACATCTGACATTACCAGTAAGTGTAGATAGAGCTTTTGCACGTCGAAATCATTATTGATCACCAGGTCGGAAGAGTCCTCTGTAAAAATCTGCAGCTTAATTATACTATGTTATCCTTTCCACTTTATTCAAGAAGCTAGTTTGAGAATTCCTCTCTAGATGGCAGCTTGGCATACTGACTTGCCTCAGTTAGATTCCATCACACTTTATACCAACACAAGGAACCCCTTCCCTCCTGATACAGAGACACATTACACACTTCGCGCGGCGGGATATGCAGTCTTAAGATCTAAGTCCAGAGACTTGAGGAGACAGTCATCTTGCTCATAATAGAGAACACTGTTAAGGGGGTTTGACCACTTAGAGAGAATTTTGCGAAGCAAAATGGCATTACGGTAAACAGAGGATGGAGAGAGGGTAAGTAACGGATTTAAGGGGCGACCGAGGGACTGCAACGTACGTTAAGAAGAGAGGGACAGTAACAGATGTCAGAAGGCAATGGAGGGGAAGTAACAGACGTCAGGAAGCAAGAGAAGATAGTGACAGACGTCAAGGAACGAGGGAGGGAAGGGCAGCAACAGATGTCAAGGAGCTAGAAAGGGAAAGTAACAGACGTAGGAAGTGAGTCAGCAACAGACAGCACGTAGTGTATTAACTGAGAGGGGAAAACATTTTCCTCCTGCTCGTCCAGTGTTTTCAAACAAACTCGAGCAATTGTATATGCATGGAGGGGATTTCTCCTTCGTCCAGTAGTAGTCGACTATCAGAATTGTGTTTGACCTACCAGAAGAGATAATATCTCAGGTCACTTTATAAAAATTACGTTAAACGTTGCAAACTTGATAAGAAATGTGATGGATATTTTTATTTGAGCATTTTAATGAGTAAAGTCAAATATATTTTACTTGAAGAGTCTAGTTATGGTGATGAAACTCTGATTAAAAGGCAGGATTTTCCAGTGTAATAATATTCTTTGTGAAATGAAGTGCGGCTCTCAGGGCGCTGGCGAGGGAGTCTTGGAGACGAACTGAATTTGTCCTCGCCTTCCATGGATCAATTTTTATTGCCTTCTATTCCATGGACGCTGCATAATCCCGGATTTAAATTTTCCCACTTACTATAACAATAGTAATGTGATATGTAGACAATATATATAAGGACTAGTAACAATGATATACACACTTTGAAAAACTTTGTGCTTAGGAGAAAAACGTAAAAGGTATTTTACTCTATGGATTGTATTGTACTGTCAACGACAGTGACCATAATAACAATCGACTGGCTAAAAGAAACTATGTATTTTTTTAAACAGTTACGAGATGTGGGTAAAGTAAATCGTATGTATGCTTTAAACAATTACTCTTTGTGTGTCTGAACAACAACAACAAAAAATTCCCCTTTACAGATTATTTACCCTCCTCCCTTCCAAGGTCAAAGGTAACAATAATCAGCATTAGTCTATATCTTTATAAACATAGTTAATTTGCAAGTTTAAGGATCATTTCTGTATTTAGCGACTCAAGCTTAGTTTACTAAGAAAACATATTAGCTGTAGACCAGTGTAATTAACTGCCAACAAACATATAATCTAATACTGACTATATATGAGCTCGGTGAAATGACTTTCACGTAGTTTACATTGGCATCGTCAACGCTCTGTACGATAAAAGCACTTCAGAACACACAAATATATCTTCACAAATTATAACGCCAGCAAACATAGACGATGAGGTAAAAATGCTTAAAATAGACATAAGAGGACAAGTGTGGAGACAGGTAACGTACCTCTGACACACCTAAGAACAGTATCGAGGATTCTTATTTTGTATCTTGACCCGAGGCCTGGTTGACCAATATCCTGGTCACTCAGGATATTGGTGCTAACGGCTATTAGACCAACATAACCATTACTATCAGGCTGATCAATTACCTGTAAGAATAAGTTGTCCAGTTTCCCCTACAAAATTTCTATTTTTCTTTCTGTAATAATTCTGGTATCTGCTGGTAACAGATTGAATATGCTTATACAGCGGACGTAAACCAGGTGATATCTAGTTGTGCCTCCAGGGCTTATGCTTTCCACTGAGATTACACGACACTTCTCCCATGTTGGTAACTCCAGAAAGTCATTAAGTCATTGTGCAGATTACGTATCAAGCCTTCTAGTAATCTCCTTTGATATAT
>NW_027197319.1:30000-42500 GCF_038502225.1 Cherax quadricarinatus | reverse complement strand
ATCCCAGACACAGGAAGATCAAATACAGCCTCCCTCACAACTTCCTATAGAAGTCTCCCAACCAGGTCAACCCCAGTGCAACCAAACACTCTAAACCAAAACACCCATGCCACATCCAATGCCCCCACCCACTGCATTACAAACTCCACCCCCACAGCAACCACCCATAGTTCCTTATCAGGTCTCCCACTTCCCCAGCCCCAATACACCTCCCAGACCACAATCTTAGAAAAGAAGTTGAAGGTGTGGTATACAAATGCAGATGGAATAACAAATAAGTATGAGGAGTGGCACGAAAGAATCAAGGAGACATCCCCAGACACAATAGCACTCACAGAAACAAAACTCACCAGAATAATAACAGATTCAATCTTTCCAACCGGATATCAAATCCTCAGGAAAGACAGAGGGAGGAGAGGGGGAGGAGGAGTTGCACTGCTCATTAAAAACCAGTGGGGGGTTGAGAAAATGGAAGGAATGGATGGCACGAGCGAAAGGAACTACTTAGTAGAAACAATCCAGTCTGAGGGACATAAGGTGATAATTGCAGTAATGTACAACCCACCACAGAACTGCAGGAGGCCAAGAGAAGAATACGATGAGAGCAACAGAGCAATGGTCGACACACTAGCCGAGGTGGCCAGGAGAGCACACATGTGGGGAGCAAAATTACTAGTTACGGGTGATTTCAATCACAAGGAGATTGACTGGGAAAACCTGGAGCCCCATGGGGGTCCCGAAACATGGAGAGCCAAGATGATGGATGTGATACTGGAAAACCTCATGCATCAACATGTTAGAGACACTACCAGAGGGAGAGGAGAGGATGAACCAGCAAGACTGGACCTTGTATTCACCTTGAGTAGTTCTGACATCGAGGATATCATGTATGAAAGGCCCCTGGGAGCTAGTGATCATGTGGTTCTGTGCTTCGACTGCATAGTTGAGCTCCAAGTGGAGAGAGCAGCAGGAATAGGGTGGGAAAAACAAAACTACAAAAGGGGGAACTACTCAGGCTTGAGGAACTTCTTTCAAGACATTCAGTGGGAGAGGGAACTGACAGGAAAACCAGTACAAGAAATGATGGATTATGTGGCAACAAAATGCAAGGAGGCAGAGGAGAGATTTGTTCCCAAGGGAAACAGAAATAATGGGAAGAGCAGAACGAGTCCTTGGTTCACACAAAGGTGTAGGGAGACAAAAACTAGGTGTACTAGAGAATGGAAAGGGTACAGAAGACAGAGAACTCAGGAAAATAAAGAGATTAACCGAAGAACCAGAAACGAATATGCAGAGATAAGATGGGAGGCTCAGCGGCAATACGAAAATGACATAGCATCGAAAGCGAAGACTGACCCGAAGCTGTTGTACAGCCACATCAGGAGAAAAACAACAGTCAAGGACCAGGTAATCAGACTGAGGAAGGGTGATGGGGAATTCACAAGAAACGACCGGGAGATTTAAAGAAGTATTTACAGTGGAAACCAGTAGGACTCCAGGAAATCAGAGCAGGGGGGTGCACCAGCAAGTGCTGGATGAGGTACATATAACCAAGGAGGAGGTGAAGAAGCTGCTATGCGAACTTGACACCTCAAAGGCGGTGGGACCAGACAACATCTCTCCGTGGGTCCTTAAAGAGGGAGCAGAGACATTGTGTGTACCATTAACAAAGATCTTCAACACATCATTTGAAACTGGGCAACTCCCCGAGGTATGGAAGATGGCAAATGTAGTCCCAATTTTTAAAAAGGGAGACAGACATGAGGCACTAAACTACAGACCTGTATCACTAACGTGTATAGTATGCAAGGTCATGGAGAAGATCATCAGGAGGAAAGTGGTGGAGCACCTGGAAAGAAACAAGTGTATAATTGCCAACCAGCAAGGTTTCAGGGAGGGAAAATCCTGTGTCACAAACCTATTAGAGTTTTATGACAAGGTGACAGAAGTAAGACAAGAGAGAGAGGGGTGGATCGACTGCATTTTTTTGGACTGCAAGAAGGCCTTCGACACAGTTCCTCACAAGAGGTTACTGCAAAAGCTAGAGGATCAGGCACACATAACAGGAAAGGCACTGCAATGGATAAGAGAATACCTTACAGGGAGGCAACAACGAGTCATGGTACGTGACGAGGTGTCAAAGTGGGCGCCTGTGACAAGCGGGGTTCCACAGGGGTCAGTCCTAGGACCTGTGCTGTTCTTGGTATATGTGAATGACATAACGGAAGGGATAGACTCACAAGTGTCCTTGTTTGCGGATGATGTGAAGTTAATGAGAAGAATCAAATCGGATGAGGATCAGGCAGGACTACAAAGAGACCTGGACAGGCTACAAGCCTGGTCCAGCAACTGGCTCCTTGAGTTTAACCCCGCTAAATGCAAAGTCAAGAAGATTGGGGAAGGGCAAAGAAGACTGCAGACACAATATAGTTTAGATGGCCAAAGTCTGCAAACCTCACTCAAGGAAAAAGATCTGGGGGTGAGTATAACGCCGAGCATATCTCCTGAGGCGCACATCAATCAGATAACTGCTGCAGCATACGGGCGCCTGGCAAACCTACGGATAGCGTTCCGATACCTCAGTAAGGAGTCGTTCAAGACTCTGTATACCATTTACGTCAGGCCCATACTGGAGTATGCAGCACCAGTTTGGAATCCACACCTAGTCAAGCACGTCAAGAAATTAGAGAAATTGCAAAGGTTTGCAACAAGACTAGTCCCAGAGCTACGGGGATTGTCGTACGAAGAAAGGTTGAGGGAAATCGGCCTGACGACACTGGAGGCCAGGAGGGTCAGGGGAGACATGATAACGACATATAAAATACTGCGCGGAATAGACAAGGTGGACAAAGACAGGATGTTCCAGAGATGGGACACAGACATAAGAGGTCACAATTCGAAGTTGAAGACTCAGATGAATCAAAGGGATGTTAGGAAGTATTTCTTCAGTCATAGAGTAGTCAAGCCGTGGAATAGCCTAGAAAGTAAAGTAGTGGGGGCGGGAACCATACATAGTTTTAAGGCGAGTTATGATAAAGCTCATGGAGCAGGGAGAGAGAGGACCTAGCAGCAATCAGTGAAGAGGCGGAGCCAGGAGCTATGGCTCGACCCCTGCAACCACAAATAGGTGAGTACAAATAGGTGAGTACACACACACACACACACACACATATATATATATATATATATATATATATATATATATATATATATATATATATATATATATATATATATATATATATATATCTATATATATATATATATATATATATATATATATATATATATATATATATATATATATATATATATATATATGTCGTGCTGAATATGTAAAACTGGTCAATTAGCAAGAACTCATTTAATATTAAGTCCTTTCTGAAATTTTCTCTTACACGTTTAAAGATATATTTTTTTTCATTAATGTTGATGCAAAAATTTTTAATTTTGCACCAAAAGAATCTTAGAAACTTACCTAACCTTATTATAACAAGAACAATTTATTTTAGCCTAACCCAACTAAATATATTTTAGATTTGTTTACAATAATTTAATACTGAACGAACACAGTGAAATATATTATTTCGTTGGGTTCAGAATAATTTTGGCGAAATTATTGCATACACAAATTTTCGCTTGTCCTATATGGCAAGATGAGCGTTGCTATTTAAGCCAAGATCGCAAGTTCTGCCTATTCGGCACGACATATATATATATATATATATATATATATATATATATATATATATATATATATATATATATATATATATATATATATATATATATATATATATATATATATATATATATATATGTAATCATCTTTCAAATAACTGGCCGTATCCCACCGAGGTAGGGTGGCTCAAAAAGAAAAATGAAAGTTTCTCTTAACTTTATAAATGTATACAGAAGGGGTTACTAGCCCCTTGCTTCTGGCATTTTAGTCGCCTCTTCCGACACTCATGGCTTACGGAGGAAGAATGCTTTTCCACTTTCCCATAGAAATATGAGGAAATAAAGAAGAACAATAACTATTAAGAAAATAGAAGAAAACCCAGATGTGTGTATAAATATATATGCTTGTGCATGTATATGTAGTGTGACCTAAGTGTAAATAGAAGAAGCAAAATATATCTGCCATCCCGCATGTTAATGAGTTATAAAAGACACCAGCAATCCTACCATCATGTAAAACAATTACAGGTTTCCATTTCACACTCGTTTGACAGGACGGTAGTACCTCCCTGGGTGGTTGCTGTCTACCACCCTACTACCACAGGACGGTAGTACCTCCCTGGGTGGTTGCTGTCTACCACCCTACTACCACAGGACGGTAGTACCTCCCTGGGTGGTTGCTGTCTACCACCCTACTACCACAGGACGGTAGTACCTCCCTGGGTGGTTGCTGTCTACCACCCTACTACCACAGGACGGTAGTACCTCCCTGGATGGTTGCTGTCTACCACCCTACTACCACAGGACGGTAGTACCTCCCTGGGTGGTTGCTGTCTACCACCCTACTACCACAGGAAGGTAGTACCTCCCTGGGTGGTTGCTGTCTACCACCCTACTATCACAGGACGGTAGTACCTCCCTGGATGGTTGCTGTCTACCACCCTACTACCACAGGACGGTAGTACCTCCCTGGGTGGTTGCTGTCTACCACCCTACTACCACAGGACGGTAGTACCTCCCTGGGTGGTTGCTGTCTACCAACCTACTACCACAGGACGGTAGTACCTCCCTGGGTGGTTGCTGTCTACCACCCTACTACCACAGGACGGTAGTACCTCCCTGGGTGGTTGCTGTCTACCAGCCTACTACCACAGGACGGTAGTACCTCCCTGGGTGGTTGCTGTCTACCACCCTACTACCACAGGACGGTAGTACCTCCCTGGGTGGTTGCTGTCTACCAACCTACTACCACAGGACGGTAGTACCTCCCTGGGTGGTTGCTGTCTACCACCCTACTACCACAGGACGGTAGTACCTCCCTGGGTGGTTGCTGTCTACCAACCTACTACCACAGGACGGTAGTACCTCCCTGGGTGGTTGCTGTCCACCAACCTACTACCACAGGACGGTAGTACCTCCCTGGGTGGTTGCTGTCTACCACCCTACTACCACAGGACGGTAGTACCTCCCTGGGTGGTTGTTGTCTACCACCCTACTACCACAGGACGGTAGTACCTCCCTGGGTGGTTGCTGTCCACCAACCTACTACCACAGGACGGTAGTACCTCCCTGGGTGGTTGCTGTCCACCAACCTACTACCACAGGACGGTAGTACCTCCCTGGGTGGTTGCTGTCCACCAACCTACTACCACAGGACGGTCGTACCTCCCTGGGTGGTTGCTGTCTACCAACCTACTACCACAGGACGGTAGTACCTCCCTGGGTGGTTGCTGTCTGCCAACCTACTACCACAAGACGGTAGTACCTCCCTGGGTGGTTGTTGTCCACCAAGCTACTACCACAGGACGGTAGTACCTCCGTGGGTGGTTGCTGCCTACCAGCCTACTACCACAGGACGGTAGTACCTCCCTGGGTGGTTGCTGTCTACCACCCTACTACCACAGAACGGTAGTACCTCCCTGGGTGCTTGCTGTCTACCAACTTACTACCACAGAACTGTAGTACCCCCCTGGGTGGTTGCTGTCTACCAACCTACTACCACAGGACGGTAGTACCTCCCTGGGTGGTTGCTGTCTACCACCCTACTACCACAGAACGGTAGTACCTCCCTGGGTGCTTGCTGTCTACCAACTTACTACCACAGAACGGTAGTACCTCCCTGGGTGGTTGCTGTCTACCAACCTACTACCACAGGACGGTAGTACCTCCCTGGGTGGTTGCTGTCTACCACCCTACTACCACAGAACGGTAGTACCTCCCTGGGTGCTTGCTGTCTACCACCCTACTACCACACGACGGTAGTACCTCCCTGGGTGGTTGCTGTCTACCACCCTACTACCACAGGACGGTAGTACCTCCCTGGGTGGTTGCTGTCTACCACCCTACTACCACATGACGGTAGGACCTCCCTGGGTGGTTGCTGTCTACCACCCTACTACCACAGGACGGTAGTACCTCCCTGGGTGGTTGCTGTCCACCAACCTACTACCACAGGACGGTAGTACCTCCCTGGGTGGTTGCTGTCTACCAACCTACTACCACAGGACGGTAGTACCTCCCTGGGTGGTTGCTGTCTACCAACCTACTACCACAGGACGGTAGTACCTCCCTGGGTGGTTGCTGTCTACCAACCTACTACCACAGGACGGTAGTACCTCCCTGGGTGGTTGCTGTCCACCAACCTACTACCACAGGACGGTAGTACCTCCGTGGGTGGTTGCTGCCTACCAACCTACTACCACAGGAGGGTAGTACCTCCCTGGGTGGTTGCTGTCTACCACCCTACTACCACAGAACGGTAGTACCTCCCTGGGTGCTTGCTGTCTACCAACTTACTACCACAGAACGGTAGTACCCCCCTGGGTGGTTGCTGTCTACCAACCTACTACCACAGGACGGTAGTACCTCCCTGGGTGGTTGCTGTCTACCACCCTACTACCACAGAACGGTAGTACCTCCCTGGGTGCTTGCTGTCTACCAACTTACTACCACAGAACGGTAGTACCCCCCTGGGTGGTTGCTGTCTACCAACCTACTACCACAGGACGGTAGTACCTCCCTGGGTGGTTGCTGTCTACCACCCTGCTACCACAGAACGGTAGTACCTCCCTGGGTGCTTGCTGTCTAGCAACTTACTACCACAGAACTGTAGTATCCCCCTGGGTGGTTGCTGTCTACCAACCTACTACCACAGGACGGTAGTACCTCCCTGGGTGGTTGCTGTCTACCACCCTACTACCACAGAACGGTAGTACCTCCCTGGGTGCTTGCTGTCTACCAACTTACTACCACAGAACGGTAGTACCCCCCTGGGTGGTTGCTGTCTACCAACTTACTACCACAGGACGGTAGTACCTCCCTGGGTGGTTGCTGTTCACCAATTTACTACCACAGGACGGTAGTACCTCCCTGGGTGGTTGCTGTTCACCAATTTACTACCACAGGACGGTAGTACCTCCCTGGGTGGTTGCTGTCTACCACCCTACTACCACAGGACGGTAGTACCTCCCTGGGTGGTTGCTGTCTACCACCCTACTACCACAGAACGGTAGTACCTCTCTGGGTGGTTGCTGTTCACCAACTTACTACCACAGGACGGTAGTACCTCCCTTGGTGGTTGCTGTCTACCACCCTACTACCACAGAACGGTAGTACCTCCCTGGGTGCTTGCTGTCTACCAACTTACTACCACAGAACGGTAGTACCCCCCTGTGTGGTTGCTGTCTACCAACTTACTACCACAGGACGGTAGTACCTCCCTGGGTGGTTGCTGTTCACCAACTTACTACCACAGGACGGTAGTACCTCCTTGGGTGGTTGCTGTCTACCAACCTACTACCACAGGACGGTAGTACCTCCCTGGGTGGTTGTTGTCTACCAACCTACTACCACAGGACGGTAGTACCTCCCTGGGTGGTTGATGTCTGCCAACCTACTACCACAGGACGGTAGTACCTCCCTTGGTGGTTGTTGTCTACCAACCTACTACCACAGGACGGTAGTACCTCCCTGGGTGGTTGATGTCTGCCAACCTACTACCATAGGACGGTAGTACCTCCTTGGGTGGTTGCTGTCTACCAACCTACTACCACAGGACGGTAGTACCTCCTTGGGTGGTTGCTGTCTACCAACCTACTACCACAGGACGGTAGTACCTCCTTGGGTGGTTGCTGTCTACCAACCTACTACCACAGGACGGTAGTACCTCCTTGGGTGGTTGCTGTCTACCAACCTACTACCACAGGACGGTATTACCTCCCTGGGTGGTTGATGTCTGCCAACCTACTACCACAGGACGGTAGTACCTCCCTGGGTGGTTGTTGTCTACCAACCTACCACCACAGGACGGTAGTACCTCCCTGGGTGGTTGCTGTCTACCACAGGACGGTAGTACCTCCCTGGGTGGTTGCTGTCTACCAACCTACTACCACAGGACGGTAGTACCTCCCTGGGTGGTTGTTGTCTACCAACCTACCACCACAGGACGGTAGTACCTCCCTGGGTGGTTGCTGTCTACCAACCTACTACCACAGGACGGTAGTACCTCCCTGGGTGGTTGTTGTCCACCAACCTACTACCACAGGACGGTAGTACCTCCCTGGGTGGTTGCTGTCCACCAACCTACTACCACAGGACGGTAGTACCTCCCTGGGTGGTTGCTGTCCACCAACCTACTACCACAGGACGGTAGTACCTCCCTGGGTGGTTGCTGTCTACCAACCTACTACCACAGGACGGTAGTACCTCCCTGGGTGGTTGCTGTCTACCAACCTACTACCACAGGACGGTAGTACCTCCCTGGGTGGTTGCTGTCCACCAACCTACTACCACAGGACGGTAGTACCTCCCTGGGTGGTTGCTGTCTACCAACCTACTACCACAGGACGGTAGTACCACCCTGGGTGGTTGCTGTCTACCAACCTACTACCACAGGAGGGTAGTACCTCCCTGGGTGGTTGCTGTCTACCAACCTACTACATAGGACACATATATTTATTGGAAAAAAATTGTCGGAAAAGTACAATATTCAATCAGTCTGGAGAAGAAACTTCATTAATTTTCTCTGAAGCATTTCTATTATTACCAAACTGTGGGTTGCCACATATACACTTACACGAGAACCTCGTTTCCATAATCCTAATTTTATTTTAGAGGGGTAACGTTGGATCAACACGAACTGGTTACAATCCGAACTAGCATTCAGGTTTGGAAGGCGATCAAAACAGGTATTCTCAAGTTATTGCAAGGAATCTAGTATTCTAATTTGCTTTCAAAATAGTGAATTGTCACCTTCACATATAATATTAAAAATAGTATTTTCAGTAAGATAGAACAAAGTTAAAAGTTTGTTCTTTGATTTTATTGTACGTTTCAAATGATTTTGAAAAAAATGTGTAGTCTGAAATAACATATACAGAATCTGTCTGCATAGAATTTTCAGAGAGGCACGAAAAATTGATTTTAGGTCCTGGGACCTTGATCATTTCTAACATATTAGAGGTTGAAAGGTGGAGAGTGAGGTGTGAGTGACGCATGGTGACCTGAAGAATGACATATTGGGATAAGGGGGGTAAACGGTGAGATCGTGTGACTCCTGTGTTGCTGGGTAGGTGGGGCTTTGCCTGATTGAGTACCCATCACCTACCCAGCAACACAGGAGTCACATGATCTCATCGTCTACAAGTCCTCATCTCAGCATGGCATTCTTCAGGTCACCATGCCGCACTCACACCTCACTCTCCGCCTGTATATAATGTCTTTCAACCTCTGTATGTTAAAAGTGATCAGGGTCTCAGGACCGAAATATTTTCTAATCATTAAGTCTTAGTGTTTGCTTATGTGTTTTTCTAAACAAACTTCTTTTGCCTAAATTTATATGCATAACCTTCTTCCACCTGTGAATTTGTCCGATGTGACGCCGTATACGACTGCTTCACCTCACCTGTCTGCAGTATATAAGCTCCTTTTCCGCGTATATGCTATTCTTATCAAAACTGATGGGCTGATTACATCGAATCCAGGCTTAGGGACTAATCACTTAAAACTTTTTCTGATCTTCACCATTATTTGCACCGGACTGATGAAGCCCACTGTCTGGAAACACGTTTCCACAATAAATATGTTTAAGTGGGGTAAACATTTATCATTCAGTGAGTGAAATATGTGTTCGTTTTCTTATTCCCTCACCTGAAACTGAATCTACAAATACAGAGGACAGAGGCAAATATATAATGGCCATAACATAATACACTCCATGTTAATTATAAGTTTAATTAACGAGGGAAGCTAACTCAGGCAGGGTTGATAAAGCCGTACGTTCCTACATGGAACAACCCTGGTCTCCTACACTCCTAATTTTGTTATTTTTGTCTGGCTATTGAACTGTTATAGCTCGTGATGGACAAAACGATTCCTCAATAAAGTTACCTAACATTGAATACATATTTGTGTCATACATTAGTCAGTATTATATAGATTTTCTGAAACAAGAGAGTGACTGCTGGCTCCAAGACAAGGGAGGCTGCGTCCAAGACGGAAGATCTTGAGTCCAAGACAGGAGATGGAGATGGTAGATCCAAGACAGATGGAGATGGTAGATCCAAGACAGGAGATGGAGATGGTAGATCCAAGACAGGAGATGGAGATGCAAGTTCCAAGACATGAGAAGCTGAGTTCTAGATAAGAGAGGCCGAACCCAAGAAAGAAGATGCTGGATCTAAGACAGGAAGTGCTGGTTCCAAGGCAGGAGACGGTAGGTACATGGCATGAGTTGATAGGCCTCATGTCTTGGACAGTAAAAAGTTTTGGACACTAAAAACGTTTTATGACGAAGAATATGACTCATATTAGGGTAAGAGAGAAGATGAGTACATGTATTTTTCAATAACAGTAGACAATAGGCCGATACATGTGATGTCCCTGTAAATATTAATATATTTATAAATAAGATTATCAAAGCAATAAGTGCTGGGGTATTAGGAGAGGCGTGAAAGTAAATGAAAATTAATCTAACAGTAGTAGGAGCTGTCACAGATGCTCTTTGATAACTACGTTTGAGATATTATGAAGAAAAGTTGCAGTGATTGTGGACGAGACTGGAAGGAAGTGTAGCAGAAAGGGATTAAAATGTAAACAAAGAAACGAATAAGGCGATGAGATATCAGAATAGAAATAAGGAACAAGGTGAAAGTAAAAGAGTTTTAATGTCAGGATGAAGACGTGTCGGCAAATGGACATCTTGAAACCAATGTACACTGAAGAGTGAATGAAGGGAAAAAGTTTGGAGGAATATTGAGGCTTGAAAAAAGTATATGTATGGAGAATAAATTTAGAAGATGACGTGGAGTTACAGAATGTATTAGCCATAGGTCAAAGAAGGGGCTGAATATCAAAATGGTATACAATACCGACAGGTTGGTAGGTAAGACACATAGGCAACAGTTAGGCAACTTTATTCCGAAACGTTTCGCCTACACAGTAGTTTCGACTGAAGAAGCTTACTGTGTAGGCGAAACGTTTCGGAATAAAGTTGCCTAACTATTGCCTATGTGTCTTACCTACCAAAGGAGGGGCTGTTGAGGTGGTTGAGGTGATTGTTGAGATGGTTGTTGAGGTGGTTGTTGAGGTGGTTGCTGAGGTGGTTATTGAGGTGGTTATTGAGGTTGTTGAGGTGATTGTTGAGGTGGTTGTTGAGGTGGTTGTTGAGGTGGTTATTGAGGTGGTTGTTGAGGTGGTTGTTGAGGTGGTTGTTGAGGTGGTTGCTGAGGTGGTTGTTGAGGTGGTTATTGAGGTGGTTATTGAGGTTGTTGAGGTGGTTGTTGAGGTGGTTGTTGAGGTGGTTATTGAGGTGGTTGTTGAGGTGGTTGTTGAGGTGGTTGTTGAGGTGGTTATTGAGGAGGTTGTTGAGGTGGTTATTGAGGTGGTTATTGAGGTGGTTGTTGAGGTGGTTATTGAGGAGGTTGTTGAGGTGGTTATTGAGGTGGTTATTGAGGTGGTTGTTGAGGTGGTTGTTGAGGTGGTTATTGAGGTGGTTATTGAGGTGGTTGTTGAGGTGGTTATTGAGGAGGTTGTTGAGGTGGTTATTGAGGTGGTTATTGAGGTGGTTATTGAGGTGGTTGTTGAGGTGGTTATTGAGGAGGTTGTTGAGGTGGTTATTGAGGTGGTTATTGAGGTGGTTATTGAGGTGGTTGTTGAGGTGGTTATTGAGGAGGTTGTTGAGGTGGTTATTGAGGTGGTTATTGAGGTGGTTGTTGAGGTGGTTGTTGAGGTGGTTGTTGAGGTGGTTATTGAGGTGGTTGTTGAGGTGGTTGTTGAGGAGGTTGTTGAGGTGGTTATTGAGGTGGTTATTGAGGTGGTTGTTGAGGTGGTTGTTGAGGTGGTTTTTGAGGTGGTTGTTGAGGTGGTTATTGAGGTGGTTGTTGAGGTGGTTGTTGAGGTGGTTTGAGCATTTTGGGAAGAGAATATGATGACCAAGAGAGTCCATATATCTAGAATGGAAGAAAGGAAAGGTAGGTATCTATCAAAGAAAAGTTGGAGAGAGAGGATGTAGGAGGTTCAAAGTGGTATGGGCTTAATTAAGCATCCATCTGGGATATATGATTGAATTAGATAGGGTGAGATTTGACGTCTTGTTGGAGGTGCATGCAAGGCAATCTTTATGAAGGGAATCAGGAAAATCGGCTAACAGGATCTGATCCCTGGAGGCAGGAAGCACAGTGCATGCATTCTAAAAGAGGGATAGTGAGGTTAAATTCCGTGCGACATTTGGATTGTGATGTCTGCACACCTTTGGCAAGATAACTGAGTTTCCCTACCTTGGTGGGAGACGGCCCATGTTTAAAAAAAATAGAAATATGGGA
>NW_027197319.1:0-25000 GCF_038502225.1 Cherax quadricarinatus | reverse complement strand
TCTTCCTGACAAGTATTCCCTGATCCATTGTAGTGCCTTCCCTGTTATCCCTGCTTGGTCCTCCAGTTTTTGCACCAATCTCTTGTGTGGAACTGTGTCAAACGCCTTCTTGCAGTCCAAGAAAATGCAATCCACCCACCCCTCTCTCTCTCTCTTGTCTTACTGCTGTCACCATGTCACAGAACTCCAGTAGATTTGTGACACAGGATTTCCCGTCCCTGAAACCATGTTGGCTGCTGTTGATGAGATCGTTCCTTTCTAGGTGTTCCACCACTCTTCTCCTGATAATCTTCTCCATGATTTTTCATACTATACATGTCACCGACACTGGTCTGTAGTTTAATGCTTCATGTCTGTCTCCTTTTTTAAAGATTGGGACCACATTTGTTGTCTTCCATGCCTCAGGCAATCTCCCTGTTTCGATAGATGTATTGAATATTGTTGTTAGGGGTACACATAGCGCCTCTGCTCCCTCTCTCAATACCCATGGGGAGATGTTATCTGGCCCCATTGCCTTTGAGGTATCTAGCTCACTCAGAAGCCTCTTCACTTCTTCCTCGGTTGTGTGCACTGTGTCCAGCACTTGGTGGTGTGCCCCACCTCTCCGTCTTTCTGGAGTCCCTTCTGTCTCCTCTGTGAACACTTCTTTGAATCTCTTGTTGAGTTCTTCACATACTTCACGGTCATTTCTTGTTGTCTCTCCTCCTTCCTTCCTTAGCCTGATTACCTGGTCCTTGACTGTTGTTTTCCTCCTGATGTGGCTGTACAACAGTTTCGGGTCAGATTTGGCTTTCGCTGCTATGTCATTTTCATATTGTCTTTGGGCCTCCCTTCTTATCTGTGCATATTCGTTTCTGGCTCTACGACTGTTCTCCTTATTCTCCTGGGTCCTTTGCCTTCTATATTTCTTCCATTCCCTAGCACACTTGGTTTTTGCCTCCCTGCACCTTTGGGTAAACCATGGGCTCATCCTGGCTTTTTCATTATTCCTGTTACCCTTGGGTACAAACCTCTCCTCAGCCTCCTTGCATTTTGTTGCTACATATTCCAGCATCTCATTAACTGGCTTCCCTGCCAGTTCTCTGTCCCACTGAACCCCGTTCAGGTAGTTCCTCATTCCTGTGTAGTCCCCTTTCTTGTAGTTTGGCTTCATTCGTCCTGGCCTTCCTGCTTCTCCCTCCACTTGTAGCTCTACTGTGTATTCGAAGCTTAAACCCACATGGTCACTGGCCCCAAGGGGTCTTTCATATGTGATGTCCTCGATATCTGCACTACTCAAGGTGAATACTAAGTCCAGCCTTGCTGGTTCATCCTCTCCTCTCTCTCTTGTAGTGTCCCTTATGTGTGTGTGTGTGTGAGTGTGTGTGTGTACTCACCTAGTTGTACTCGCCTAGTTGTGGTTGCAAGGGTCGAGTCACAGCTCCTGGCCTCGCCTTTTCACTGGCCGCTACTAGGTCACTCTTCCTGCTCCATGAGCTTTATCATACCTCTTCTTAATATGTGTGTGTCTCTGCTTCTCTGTCTGTCTCTCTGTCCCTCTCTCTGTCTCTGTCTGTCTCTCTCATTCTCTCTCTCTCTCGTTCTCTCTCTCTCTCTCTCTCTCTCTCTCTCTCTCTCTCTCTCTCTCTCTCTCTCCTCCCTCCGCCCGACTTACTCTCACTTCCTTCTTTCTTCTTGGACCTTTGAGCTAATTAATTAGTGCCTTTGTGCAGCGTCTGCGCCACTAGCTCGCCTTCCGCCTATTACACGGCCTATTCGTCATCACGACCATTACCCGCTCCTATCACCACCATGACAGCTAATAGCGCTGAAAAATGTCTTACCTTTGACTCTGACAAGCCAGTTAACATCTCATTCTAGCGAAAGAAGAGCTATTATTATTACTTTTGTGTGTGTTATGTCTGGGCTCTGAATGGCGAGGTGTATACTTAGTGCTGTCGCTGTTGTCTCTCTGTCATTGACGTGGATGAAGCTCTACATAGAGATATGTATATATATTTTCACAGTGAAAGCTTATTCTGCAACTGTCCTTTCTCCATTCTTTCTTTCTACTTACCAAACCAAAATTATACTTACATACTGTAACCTTTACAAAGAACTAAACCTTTACTTTATATTCATGTGTGTCCGTTGATGGCAGTAAAGCATAAAATCCAGAGGCAAAGAATTTTACTCTGAATATCCTAGAGGATTATTAATCCAGGATAAACCGAGAAAGCGTTCATTTTGCCCTTTTGTCCTCTTTCCCAGGATGCATGTAACGCATCACACTAACAACCAGGTACCCAGTTACTACTTCCTGAAAAGAGGGAATATATGGGTGTAAGAAAGCAAACGTAAGGTCTCTCCCTCCCGAGGATCGAACTCAGGTCCTTCTGTTATGAACCAATGACGTTAACACCGAACTGTCTGCCTGCAATAACCAATGATTGGCCAGAGTGGAAGGTAATGCAGAGTTGTAATTATTATACCACGTTTCGCACTGTCGCCCTGAAAGGAGTGTGGTTTGAAATAAGACAAACCAGTTTTAAAATTAACAGGCCAGTGCATTATCCACTGTGCCATGCCGGCCTAACAATTTACCCAAATGGTTGTTTCTGGAAACCCGCTAGGAAGGTTAGCACTGGCCACAGTGTGACCACAACTGCAGGTTTTAACAGACAAAATTAGCAGTAGCATGGCTGTGTCGTGCTCTAGATCAAGGCCGAGCCAAGGTGTAAGACTTGACTGGCATCCCTTCACCCACCCCTCCTAACCTTCCTTCATTTCCTTCTTCCTGTCTCTATTCCTACTCCCCTTTCTCTTCCTCATCATTCTGTTTCTCCTACTTCCCCTATTCATCCTGGTTTCCCTGCTTATCCTCTTTCGCCTGTTTCTCATTTTCTTTTTCCCCCTCACTCGACGTTCTCCTCCTCCTTCCCAGTGAGTCTGTCATTTACCAGCTCATCTCACACAAAAGGAGACAATAGCCCTGGGACGGTACTGGTCTCTCCCCTTCCTCTCCTCTCCTCTTCCCTCTTTCCGTCCTCCACTCCCTCTTTACTATACTTTCTCTCATTTTAATGGCAATCGTCTTTCCATTTCTCTCTTGTGCCTTGCTCCTCCTCCATCTCATTCCATCCCCACCCTCTCCCACCTCAATCCCATTTCTTCCCTACCCCATCCCTCCCTCAACTTCCTCCTTTTCCTCTCTGGCCTTCCATCCACTCATAACCAGCACCCATATCCACCTCATTCCTTCCATCCACCCATAACCAGCACTCACCCCACACCCATTCCTTACTCATTCTTCCTTTACAAATCCATTCCACATCCTGTCCGTTCCCTTATCCACCTCTATGTTTTACTTTCCCATTATTACTCTTTATCCCACGTTTTGCCCCCCATCACATTTCCACTCCCTCCCGTCACTGACACTATACAGAAAACTTCATCTCATATTTTTCTCTTTCCTTCCCATCTTCTCCATCCCATCTTCTCCATCCCCCTGCATCCACCATCTCCATCTCCATCTCTCTCTCTCTCCCTCAACATAAACACCCCATCTTCCTTCCGTCCTCGGAGACATCTTTACAGTATGATTCACGATGTCATCTCGTCCATCTCGTCCAGAGATGGTGCCACGACACCGGAGATAGTCCCACGTCACTGGAGATGGTGCCATGACACAAGAGATGGTCCCACGACACTGGAGATAGTTCCACGACACCAGAGATGGCGCCACAACACAACAGATGGTGCCACGACGCCAGAGATAGTCCCACGTCACCAGAGATAGTTCCACGACACCAGAGATGGCGCCACGAAACAGCAGATGGTGCCACGACACCAGAGATGGTGCCACGACACCGGAGATGGTGCCACGACACCAAAGACAGTACCACGGCATCAGAGAGGGTACCTCAGCACATGAGATCCTGCTGCAGAGTAGAGATGTATCAGATATCCGTACCCACAACCGCATCCGCGGAACATCCGCACAATTTCTTACATCCGCAACAGCATTTTACTGTAAACATATCCGAACATGCATCCGCATCCGCAAAATAAATAAGCCATCCTCATACACATCCGCATCCACGGATATCTAAATTTTCACATCCGATACATCTCTACTACAGAGATGTTGTTACAACTTCAGCTTTCGATGATAACATCCACCAAGAGCTCCAAAGATCAACTACAAACACCTGAAAATATCCACAAGAGTTTCTAAAGGTCATCTTCACACACCTGATAACATCCACTAAGAGAAACCATACCACGGGTGGGGTTTGAACCTGCTGTCAGAGATTCTCAAAACTCCAGACCGTCGCGTTAGCCACTGGGCCAGCTAGCCACAATAAGATTCGTCCAACTAGGTATATTTCTACACCATAGGAAGGTTAGCATAGACCCCACTGTGTCCACAAATGCATGTTGACGGCTTTGAGGGGACTTGAACTAGAGTTCGTCAAGGCCATGCTAGCGGGAAATTTGTCTGTAAAAACTTGCATTTGTGGACACAATGGTGCCTATGCTAACCTTCCTATGGTGTAGAAATATACCTAGTTGGACGAATCTTATTGAAGCTAGATGGCCCTGTGGCTAACGCGACGGTCGGGAGTTTTGACACTCTCTGACCGCGGGTTCAAGCCCCATCCGTGGTATGGTTTGTTTGCAATCGTGTCATTACGATTTCGTGAATCCACTAAGAGTTTCCAAATGTCACCTACACACACCTGTCATCCAGAAAAGATAATTATTTCAAGCAGTTCCTGGTAAACGAACGTGTTTTGACTGCAATGAACTGTGTGCCACGGGCACAAACAGCCTGATTAACCTTCCAGTCAATGAAGAGCCACGACGAACAATATCTCAACCGATAACACCACCAGATGGGTATCATTTAGGAGCACAAATCACGGAACGCATGAAACTTGAACCCATAACGTTTTAGGACTCACCCGTTCCGTGGTTTGTTCGCAGTCGTGTTTAGATCTCGTGAGTCAGAAGCCTAAATATTAATAGCTTACATGGTTGCTTTGATGGTCTTCATTTAGTCACCAAAGGAAACTCACCTGAAGCAGATCTTTACCATAGACTGATTCATTCAGCAGTACTGGCATTACGGAGGGATTGAGGCATGACTGTCAGATGACGACCTGTTCAGTGATGCTGGCGCTATGGCAAGGCTAAGGACTGACTGTCAGATGGCGACCTGTTCAGTGGTGCCGGCACTATGGCGGGATTAAAGACATTTTGGCCTCATAATCAAAGTCAATACATTACTTTTACTTAGATAAGTGACTGTGACACTGAAAGGATACAATTGTCTGACTGTAGACTACCGTATGCAGTATAGTATACAGTATTATGTGTTATTGCATATTTTGGCTTTATGATTCATTATAATTTGGTACGTTTTGTTAATGATAATCTAACTTAACCACATGTAATCTAGCCTAACCTAACGCAACTCAGCATAAATAATGTCAACCAAGAATTTTGCTGAAAACAGACTGCAAAAAACGGGCTTAGGATTGAAGAGGACAGGGAATGTTCATCATTTGGGAATCAGAAAGCAAAAAAAATAACGTTAAACAATGTAATGGTATAGAAAACCGACGTTGAAGAATGAGACGCTTTTACAGCATTTGAGACTCTTATTGAGGAAACGTTTCGCCAGCCAGTGGCTTCTTCAGTCCAATACAGAGAAGAATGGTGAAAGATGAGGAGAATGAGGTAATCAGTCCCTCAGCCTAGAGTTGTGTTCAGTCCATTATTGATGGAAAACATTGACTCCAGGCTGAGAGACCGATTACCTCATTCTTTTCCTCATCTTAAACCGATCTTCTCTGTATTAGACTGAAGAAGCAACTGGCTGGCGAAACATTTCCTGAATAAGAGTCTCAAATGCTGTAAAAGCGTCTCATTCTTCAACGTCGGTTTTCTATACCATTACATTGTTTAACGTTAATTTTCTGCTTTCTGATTCCCAAATGTTTCTGATTCCCAAATGGGGAACATTTTCAGCACAGTTAAGGATACACTGGTCAACAGATATTCTGGCTATGTGCTTTGTATAAAGTTGTCTTCCGTCAACGCAGGTGGAGTGACTACGGGTCTTGAAGCTTTTGATTCTCACAGAGCAGGGGATAGCCACTGACCGCAAGAAGCACCAAACGAGCAGCTACTGCTGGTGGCTTCCAGGCGTTGCAGCCAGAAGTTTGCCGTGTCTTTTCAACGTGAACTAACAAGCAGCTCTGTTGCATCTCTGTTGCCGAGATGCAACAGAGCCTCATGTTCCAGCGTTTGCGTGCATGTCCCCGAGGTAATCACACTTGTTTTCTTTTCTGCGCGTCATTCTGTGCTCTAATGGGGATGGAGGAATCTGGCCAATTGCTGCTGGCAATTCCCTGTACTACCTCGTTGCTAGGGCAACCGTGAAAATGGATTCGATGTGGCTATCTATATAATACAACACTTCCAGATGAGGGAAAATGAGCCGAAAATTACTTCTGAGTAATTAATCGCGAAGCAGTATTAAGTTCTCCTAGAATGCAACTGCTTCCTGCACCAGCCTTGTGAATTGTTAATGTTCCCCGAGGTGTGTGTGCTCACCCCAGTTCTCACAGAGTTGTGTTTGGAGAGAAAGAGTCGCAGCTCCTGGCCCCGGATTTTAAACTACAATAGCTACAAATGCAGTATAATGCAATCCTTTATTGACTACGTTTCACCCTCTGTGTCGTAGAAGCGTAATCAGTAAAGCATCGCATTGTACTGGATTCGTATTTATTTTTCCATCGTGTCGGTATTTTATACCATTTATCGCCGGCATTATTGCTTATTGGCCTCATAAGTCCTATCATACCCACTCTTGAAGCTGCGCATTGCGTTGCTTCTATCACGTCATCTTGATCATTCCACTTAGCTTCCATGTTTGACTCCTCGCCCTTATACCTTGCATTTCAAATAGTCTGTCTCTCTGCTTAGTGTCATCATATATGCCGCAATCATTTCTTACTCAGTCCTCCTCTGTTCTAAGGTCATCGGTTTCAATTCCTTTAGTCTGTCTTCATAACTCAATTCTCAGCACAGGTATTATTCCTGTTACAAATCGCTGGATATTTTCCGAGCTTTGTTTTTTTGTTCTGTGTAAATAGATGTTAACTTACACTAATTAAACCTAGATTAACAAATATTATCATAGCGTATAAACCAACAAACTTTAAAATATGCAAAAATATCAGTCGTGTATCCAAGACAGGTTGACTGGATGATTTATTCCACTGTGAACAAACAAAGCCAGTTTATCTTCAATAAATAACGCATTGGGATGCAGACTCCACTGAAATATTCTGTTATACCATCCACCCTAAGAATGCAGCAACTTTTTCTGAAGACCTTATACACAAATGAGTCTCCTAGTACTAAAAATGTTACTCTATTTGTATCTATCACCACTGACGTAGCCGGACTAGACCCAGTGACCTAATTGTTACTATGACGGCCACCACAACAGCGGGTGCTTTCTTATCCTTGCGGTACTTAGCGGCCTGAGTGACTTAAAGGGTAACACTTAAAATCAGTTACCTCAACGAGAGTTATGGAGAGAGGGAGAGTCGAATTTCAACACATATCGATCATCGCTATACTTTTCTATATCCATTCTGATTAGACTTACATTAAGGTTGGTTCTAATTATTTGAGTAGGAGACAGTATACAGTACCTACGATGGTATAATTTTATTACAGGATTTTCCTGACTTACGAAACTTTACACCCCATCTACTTTATGTATAGCGTATCCCCCCTCCCCCTATAAAAATTGTTAAGACCTGTACTTTCTTCAGTGGCAATGTATTCCATGGCTTTCCTGACTGGCCTTGTTGCTTTCTCTTGCATAAATGCATTTTCGAATTCACATGTAGTAAACTCAGTGAATATTATTTGCAAATTATGGAATGTCAACATTAATAATTATAGTTAATGATAATGTGGATAGTTAATTCACTCTTGTTTGATACGACTTAAATTCTGAGACGTAAATTCTGCTCAAGGGATCCCAATTTTCCTATACTATATGAAGGGCTTTTAACATTCAAGAAATTTAAATAACGATAGATTAAACCCTATGGGCCTTTTTTGCCAAAAATACTTTCATGCAAAGTCTTGAGTTTTCCTTAAGAACAGTACGTGGCTGCAGTACGTGACTGCAGTACGTGTAAAATCAGGTCTAATTCGTTCAGCACCCTGAGTACGTCCCTCAAGGGAAATTCACTATCAGTAAGGCAAATCTTCAAAGTGAATATAAAGAGCATGACTAGCGTCCTGGTTGTCAACACCCTATTTTTTAAAGCTAATAAGAAAGTAACCAATTCGGGTGTTCAGAATAGGTGACTTGCATTTTTTTAAGCATGAGACGTATTTATAACATTTTCTAAATTAGATTTCACTAAGAACTTTATTCAGCACAAAACACTGCTCATTTTTTTTTACTTATTTATAAAGAGAAGAACAGCTTAAATGTAAAAACAAGATTCTTCCCTAAAATGTGAACGATTCGTCTAGAAATTATATCACCATAAAGTCACTTTTAAAGAAAGGTTTTTCAGATGACACCCCAACGAGCTCTGGCAGCTGAAAGATCCCGTGCTCAGGTTGTGATAAATGTTACTCTGGGTAATCAAATTACTTTTAAATGTCATCTGTGTTAATATAAATAATTTTTACGTAATGTGGATAAAATGTGGTGTTTTAAGACAAAAGTATAGTCACAATATATATAAATAAAATGACGCTTGTGTTGATTGAGTACAAAAATATACAGAGACACAATAGGAATCATTTATAATTAATAATATATCAAATTTCAATATTTTGACGGAGATTATCGTGCGTTTACTAAACACCTTCATTAACCTTAATATATAAATGAGAAAAAATGAAGAGAAAGAGAACAAAAAAGGCACAATACCGTGACTGGAACAATATACAAATAACCCGCACATAGGAGAGACAAGCTTACAACAACGTTTCGGTCCGAATTGGACCATTTACAAGTAACTTATGACGAAACGTCAAAAGCTCCTCTCTCCTATGTGCGGGTTATTTGTGTATAGAATAGAAAAAGTAAGTCTGAGTCCTACGTAACTGCCGTAATGCCGCCTCTGCTGTGTCAACGTAACTGCTGAAGTGCCGCCTCTGCTGTGTCAACGTAACTGCTGAAGTGCCGCCTCTGCTGTGTCAACGTAACTGCTGAAGTGCCGCCTCTGCTGTGTCAACGTAACTGCTGAAGTGCCGCCTCTGCTGTGTCAACGTAACTGCTGAAGTGCCGCCTCTGCTATGTCAACGTAACTGCTGAAGTGCCGCCTCTGCTGTGTCAACGTAACTGCTGAAGTGCCGCCTCTGCTGTGTCAACGTAACTGCTGAAGTGCCGCCTCTGCTATGTCAACGTAACTGCTGAAGTGCCGCCTCTGCTGTGTCAACGTAACTGCTGAAGTGCCGCCTCTGCTGTGTCAACGTAACTGCTGAAGTGCCGCCTCTGCTATGTCAACGGATCAACTTACAGAAAAAAATAACACAGTTTGGAAAATTTTACTAATAACAATCGTATTAAAGTGTCATATTCATGTTGATATTCACATGGCGTTCTACTTACGGTAGGCCTCCTGCAGTGCTCCAGACTATTCTGTTTTATATAGGATTCCATCCATCTGGCATGGGAGATTTATATGTGTACTGGAAATTTATGTATGTCGTGCCGAATAGGTAAATCTGGTCAATTAGCAAGAGCTCATTTAAAATTAAGTCCTTTCTAAAAATTTTCTCTTATACGTTTAAAGATTTTTTTTTCATTTACGGGAACGTAAAAATTAATAATTTTGTACCAAAAGAACCTTAGAAAACTTACCTAACGTTATTACAACAAGCGCAATTTAATTTAGCCTAATTCAAGTAGATATATTTTATGTAAGTTTACAATCATTTAATAATAAACAAACACAATTAAATATATTTTTTCGTTAGTTTCAGAATGATTTTACCGAAATTATTGCATACACAAATTTTCGCTTGCTTTATTCAGTATGAATAGCGTTGCTTAAACAGCAACGCTATTCTTGCCTATTCGGCACGACATTGTATATATATATATATATATATATATATATATATATATATATATATATATATATATATATATATATATATATATATATATATATATATATATATATATATATATATATCTGGACTGTATTCTCAATATTTCTGAAAAGAAAAGAACGGTTTCACTCTTAGTTTATTACGAGTTTTTCTCCGGTGCGAGATGAGGGAGTGCTGGGCGACGCCCCGTTGGCGTTATTGGATTATACAGGTAATTCCAGGTGTGAGGATGGTAGGGGGGGTTAGGGAGAGCAGGAGAATGAGAATGAAATAAGAGAAGGTTGGGAATGAGTTGAAGTAAGGGGATGAGAGACTTGAACGAAAGGGGTGATAAAATATAAGTAGGATATGAGAGACTGGAAGATAAGGGATGAGAGGGCAGAAGTAAAGGAATGTGAAAACGGGACGAAAGGAATGAGAAAGACGGGAAAATGGAAGAAAAGGCGATGACAGCAAGGGTCTCTGCAATAGAAATGATAGAAACGAAAATAGTAAGGACTGAGAGAAATAGGAGGGAGGGAGAGGCTACAGAAATGGGCTGGAAAAATGTGAAGGATATATAGAACTCTGATAGAAGGAGACAGAAGTGAAAGATATATGGAAGTATTGTGAGTGGGAGATGATGGATGGGAAAGTTTAGAATAGTGAGCTGAGACAATGCGATGAATGGAGGCACAGTAGCAACAATGGATGGATAAGACGTATTAAACTTCATGAGACAATAGGGAGAAGGGAGAGAGAGAGAGAGAGAGAGAGAGAGAGAGAGAGAGAGAGAGAGAGAGAGAGAGAGAGAGAGAGAGAGAGAGAGAGAGAGAGAAAAAAAGAGAGAGAGAGAGAGAGAGAGAGAGAGAGAGAGAGAGAGAGAGAGAGAGAGAGAGAGAGAGAGAGAATTATACCTCTAACTCGCATCTTTCAGCACTGCCTAGTACAGTGTAAATGGCTCTCTCTATGGAAAGAGGTAAATGTAGTCCCTGTTCACAAAAAGAAGAGCAGAGCAGAAATCAGCAACTACAGACCAGTGTCACTCCTGTCAATCACTGGTAAGCTCCTTGAGACAATAATCTCAAGAAAATGACAGAGTTTTTTGTCTACCACTCACTACTTTGTGATCGTCAATATGGCTTCAGGAAAGGTTACTCTGCTGCTGATCTGTTGTTAAACCTCTCCACTAAGTGGCACCAGTCACTAGATGAATCCAAAGTCAGCTGTGTGGTAGCACTGGACATTGCTGGCGCTTTCGACCGGGTGTGGCACCAGGGCCTCTTAGCAAAACTTCAAGCACTGGGAATTGCACGCTCTACACTATGTCTCCTCAGTGATTACCTTCATGGTAGATCTCTAAGTGTAGTTCTCAATGGAACGGAATCAGCAAGACATCCTATTGGGGCAAGTGTTCCACAAGGAAGCGTGGTGGGTCCATTGTTATGGAATGTCTACTTCAACGACCTTCTTCATCTCATCCCAGAATCACATGCATATGCAGACGACTGTACACTGACATTCACTTATCCAAGAGAAGAAATGTCAGCTGCTCTAAGCTACATCAATCACCAGCTGAGAGCTATATCAGCTTGGCGAAATAGATGGCAAGTAACATTTGCACCTGAGAAAACGCAAATGATGATCGTCTCTAGGCACCATGATGGTAATGCTGGTGCAGTAGTAAGGATGAATGGGAGGGTGTTGGCACCTGGAGAAGAAGTTGATATCCTTGGGGTGAAATTTGACTCCAAACTAACCATGAAGAACCATGTTGTAAATCTTGCAAACAAGGCAGCCAGGAAGCTTACAGCACTTCGCCGTATCTCGCATCTGCTTGACAGTAGGGGTTGCAAGATCCTGTACGAGGCACAAGTACGCTCACACCTTGAGTATGCTCCACTTTCTTGGTTTGCCTGCCCCCTCTCTCATCTGCGACTGCTTGACAGAGTAGAGAACAGCAAGACGTCTCTTCTCTCGCCTGGACCCATCCTGGATAGATCTGTCATTTCAGCAGAGCCTTCAACATAGGAGGGATGTGGGTGGCCTTACTGTTATGTACAAGGCCAATATTGTCAAAATACCACACTTGGATCCACTTCGAGGACAGCGTGAAACAAGCTTTGATGCCACAAGACGGGCAGAAAGCAGCAACTTCACTCTGGCTGTACCCTTCTCCAGAACATCACTCCATCTGAGATCATACATACCCAGGATGACTCGAGTATGGAACACATTCGTACAGCATAATGATGTCAACAAGATAAAGTCAGTTGATCAATTGAAAATGCTGGCCCACAGATGGCTCCAACTTCATCCTGTTCCCTACTTGTATGTCTCATAACAATAAAAATGTTTTCAAATGAGCTGATGTAGGTAACAGCTCTTAGCTTGCCAATAAAGTTAGGAATCCTTAACCTGTAAATAGCTTGTCAATAAAGCTAGGGATCCTTAACCTTGTCAAACCCTGTGTAAAAAAAAACAAAAAAAAAAAACGTTTCGACCCATGAATATACTCAGAGCTCTTGTAAATTAAAAAAGTTATATAAACCTACATAATCCCTCCGAAAAATAATACTAAAATAACATGACTTTCTTCCACGAAAAAAAAATACACGATTAAGTAAAATTTTTTGTCTCCGAGATTTAATAAACTTTGTTAGGGGGAAAAAAATATTAAATTGTTATCGTATAAATACGTCCTTAAAATTTCCCGGAGGTCACACCCATCATCTTGTTAATTTTTGAAAACCACGACCTATACGAAAAAGCTGACACAATGGTCAGACAGATAAAATGTAGTCAGCTCCATGCTTAAAGGCAAATTGAGAGGGATTGGGAGCGAGATTAGCTACAATCATAGTTATGCGTAAGACGTGAGTAAATAATCTTGAATCTGCAGGTAATCCTCTCATAATGACGATGATTGTTACAGGGGGAACAGGATAAGCGACGAAATCCTCAGTAATGCCACACCTTATATAGCTTGATGATCTAAGGTACTGGGTCCGTCTCGCTTCAAGAAATCTGTTGCAGAATAAGCTGAATAAGAAGCTATTGGGTCAGCATCGGCTCATTCATTTCCTGAGATCCCGATATGTCCAGGAAACCAAGAGAACTCAACGTCCTTGTGCCGTTGGTGGGGGGAGAGAGGGAGGGAGAGAGGGAGGGAGAGAGAGACAGAGAGAGAGAGAGAGAGAGAGAGACAGAGAGAGAGAGACAGAGAGAGAGACAGAGAGACAGAGAGAGAGAGAGAGAGAGAGAGAGAGAGAGAGAGAGAGAGAGAGAGAGAGAGAGAGAGAGAGAGAGAGAGAGAGAGAGAGAAATAGAACAGAAAACGGAGACAATTACAAATAAAGTTAAATCCATCAAAGTGAGAAGCTCATTGAACATATGACCCAATCTAAAGCTTGTAGATTAAATCATTTCTCGCCTGCTGTTTACGCTTACCTTAGGATGAACTGCGAAACGTTCAGGAGGCCTCATTATGTGTTGCTCAGCTTCATGCTTCACTTCCCACTCCTGACTGACAAATGATAGAGTATATACTTAACCAGAGCAGGTTTTGTAGACCTGTGCTCTCACTGCACAGAAATTATAAACAACTTATCTTCTTATACAGTATCCGCCACCGAGACAGAAGCCTGAAACTCAAGTTCACTACCAGCGTCAACAAGAAATATTTCCTGAGATGGTAACCAAGAATTAACCTTTTGGGGACTCCGAGTTACTGAGCTTTTACGGCCAGTCATTCCCAGAAGATATATCCAAGCACTCAGGGGCTTGGCTGACTAAGGAGATTGTAGATGAATGGTTCAAAGAACCGACATGTTGTTAAATTAGACACATGTGCAACTCTTGGGTATCTTTATTGAGGAAACGTTTCGCCACACAGTGGCTTCATCAGTCCATACAAAGGATTAACTTGAAGAACAGGAGGAGAATGAGGTAATCAGTCCCTCAGCCTTGAGTCGATGTGGTTAGTCCATCAATCTTGAATAGAATACGGCATAGGAGCGGAGAAGCAGCTTATAAACCGTATGACGGCTAATCGCCGTCACTTAAAAAAAACAACACTGACATACATTATACTCAACCAGGCAAAGCAGCCTCTACCTAACACAGGAATAAGGATCTCATTATATACCTGGTCTCATCTCAAATTTGTCATTTTTTCAGGTCACTGTAAGTCACACCCTAACTCTCTGCCTATATATACTGTTATTTTATTCTCTGTATGTTAGAAGTGATCATAGTCTTAGGACTGAAACGTTTTTTAATGAATATGTCCAAGTGTTTTGCTCATGCGTTTTTTTTTCAAACCATATGGTCGGCATCAGTACCAAGATTTATACCAATGCTATAAATTATTTCACACCGATAGGGTCAATGGAAAGGGTGGTGGAGTGGCGATGTAGTGAGAAATACTTTAAACTGTTGCATTAGACAACATATATAGGTAAAAGCGATGCACGCTGTATCTATTTGGTTCCAGTTTCTGAAGGGACATAAAAAAAATTAATCTCGGAAATGATTTACTGGCCCCCCAAACCTTGAAGGGGAAACGTGGTAAGCTTATACGGGACAAAATTCATAAAGCATGTGGATAAAATGTTGTGTAAAGGGAATATTTTTATGTTAGACAAATTTATTGGAGTAATTTAATAGTAAATCTCGAGTCTTGGTTCTTGCCAACGAGAAATCACTAATTAATAATGATCAAGTTAATAATGAGCTTGGGGAAAGCGATCACAAAGCACTGAGCTTCCATATATCAGTATATCAATATCATAGAAGTCAATGTCCCTGACTTCTGCTTGCCTGCTTTCATAAGACTGAGAAATTACCTGGTTGGGATGAACTAATGTGATCTTACTGGATATTAATCTGTGAGTCAGATAGGCTGTGATGGTTGCCAATATGATATTTTTCAAAACACAGTTCAAGCCGCCCAGGCTACTTATGTTCGAAATATATCAAGAAAAAAGGACTCTAAAAGGATAAACAATAGATTAAAACATCTCAGAGGTCAAAACAGAGGCATTAATAGAAGAATCAAAACAGCAGAGGAACACTTAAGAAATCAATTGATTCAAGGGCTATAAATGAATGCAAGGAAGGACTTAGTAAATCATTGAACAGTCTTTTCAACGTTTCACTACACAGTGCCAGATAAATGGAAAACGGCAAAGATGATATCTATCCACAAAGCAGGAGACAGTTCCTTATCTTAGAATTATAGACCACTGTGGGAAAACTGTTGGAAGCAATAGTTGTTGAGGCTATTCAAAGCCAACTTGAAAAATAAATTGATCAACGAGTCTCAACACGGTTTTTCAAAGGGGTGTTCCTTTATTTACTTTTTTTTTCACCAAGGTATTTGAGGAGGTTGATCATGGTAATGAATATTATACAATGTATATGAACTTCAGTAAGGCTTTTAATAAAGTTTCACATCGGAGATTGTTGAGGAAAGTAGAGGCACAATGAGGAGAAACTAGTGTGGAGACGTCACAAGCAGTGTTCCATAAGGGGACAGTGGTGGGCCCTTTGTTCACAACATACTTGAACCACATAGACGAGGGAATAAATAGCAACATAAGCAAATTTGCCGATGTCACTAAAATAGGTAGTCCGATTAATTCTGACTAGGACACAAGTGTGCTACAGGAACATAACATAAAAATAGAGGAACAACGCAACAGATCTATTGGCCCATACTAGGCAGGTTTTTCTCAAACCCCAACCCAAACCTCTTTTCAATGCTACCCTAGGAATAGACTGATGCAGTGGTCATAGAAATGGCAAGCGCAGTTTTAATATAGACAAATGCAAAGTTCTAAGCCTTGGAAATTAAAATAACATTGATTCTTATGAACTAAATAATGTAAATCTTAATCACTCTGAATGCGAGAAAGATTTAGGAGTTCTGGTTAGCAGTAATCTAAAACCAAGACAACAGTGCATAAGTGTTCGCAATAAAGCGAATAGAATTCTTGGCTTCATATCGAGAAGTATAAATAACATGAGTCGTCAGGTTATTCAAGTCTATATATCGTTAGCATATATTTTGATTATGCTACACAGTTCTGGTCACCGTATTAGATAATGGGCATAAAGGCGCTGGAAGATAGACGAAGAAGTTTATTCCCACATGTATCAGAAATCTTTCCTGCGAGGATAGACTGAGGGCACTTAATCTGCACTCTCTAGAAAGGAATAGAATTAGGGGGGATATGATTGATGTATATAAATGGAAACCAGGAATAAATAAAAGGGATATAAAAATAACGTGCTGAAATATTTAACCAAGACAATACTCGCAGTAATGGGTTCAAGTTAGAAAAAAATAGATTTAAATGAGTGGATGGAACTCTCGAGTAGCTTCATTGAAACTAAAATCTGTGTAGCTTTAAAAATATTTTAGACAGTTATATGAGTGGGCGAGTTAGATCTGCCTATCACAGGTCAGTAGACCTGCAGCAATACTCCTTCCTTCTTCAGTGGGTGTAAAATGGACCTGCCTAGAATGGGCCCGTAGACCTGCTTTGGTACTCCATCTTGCTTATGTTCTTATGTAACTAGATGTTCGAACTCGACTAGAAACTCAGCAGCAGAACTTTTGATCTCTTGAATTTTGCTAAATAGGTCATCCATATTACTGCGAAGTCCTGCCATAGCCCGTCGCCCGTAAGTAGAGAAATCTTTGCTAATTACACCCAGTGACAGCCATGAACGCCTGGATACTATGCTGGCAGCATGGGAGTACACTTATCGCTCTACAAAGGCTGACACTTACTCTGATGTACTCAGTTTTAGGTAGATAAAGATCCACACACAGTGGAGGTGACAGAAAGCAACAACTTGGTTCAGAGACTCTTACATCAAGGGAAAAGTTACACACACAATTTCCTAAGTGAATTTTTTTTTTTCGAAATATATGTTTTAAGATCATAGACGGTTATCATTCTGCAATGTATCATTAAAAACTAAACAATCGTTTGTGAGATCAGAAAATGCAGGAAGAGAATGAAATAATATATATATATATATATATATATATATATATATATATATATATATATATATATATACAAGGAATTCGCGAGAGCAGGCGAAATATACACAAACACTGATCTCTGGCTGAAGGAGACTCGAACCTACGAACCTTAGGACAAGGTACGCAGTGCTTTACCAATCTACCCACACTGGACAATACCATTGTTCAAATCTCTAGTAAGACTGATGCATGCAGGGGATGAGATGAAAAGCTGTAAGCCTTCTCCCTGAAAGCTGGCTGCCTTGGATCAAACGTGTAGCGCAAGCTACACGCCAAGGTTTTGTCCAGTGTGGGTAGATTGGTAAAGCACTGCGTACCTTGTCCAAAGGTTCGTAGGTTCAAGTCTCCTTCAGCCAGAGATCAGTGTTTATATATATATATATATATATATATATATATATATATATATATATATATATATATATATATATATATATATATATATATATATATATATATATATATATATATTATGTGTGTGTGTGTGTGTGTGTGTATACTCACCTAATTGTGGTTGCAGGGGTCGAGACTCAGCTCCTGGCCCCGCCTCTTCACTGATCGCTGCTAGGTCCTCTCTCTGCTTCCAGAGCTTTGTCATACTTGGTCTTAAAGTTATGTATGATTCCTGCCTCCACTACATCACTTGCTAGGCTGTTCCACTTCCTGACAACTCTATGACTGAAGAAATACTTCCTAACATCCCTCTGACTCGTCTGAGTCTTCAGCTTCCAATTGTGACCCCTTGTTTCTATGTCCGCTCTCTGGAACAACCTGTCTCTGTCTACCTTATCTATTCCACGCAGTATTTTGTATGTCGTTATCATGTCTCCCCTGACCTGCCTGTCCTCCAACGTCGTCAGTCCGATTTCCCTCAACCTTTCTTCGTAGGACACACCCCTTAGCTCTGGAACTAGCTTTGTTGCAAACCTTTGCAATTTCTCCAATTTCTTGACGTGTTTGACTCCAAACTGGTGCTGCATACCCGAGTATGGGCCTGATGTACACAGTGTACAGTGTCTTGAACGATTTCTTACTAAGGTATCGGAACGCTATTCACAGGTTTGCCAGGCGCCCGTTTGCTGCAGCAGTTATCTGGTTGATATGTGCTTCCGGAGACATGCTCGGTGTTATAGGTGTACTCACCTATTTGTACTCACCTATTTCTGGTTGCAGGGGTCGAGTCCTAGCTCCTGGCCCCGCCTCTTCACCGGTTGCTACTAGGCCCTCTCTCTCCCCGCTCCATGAGCTTTATCAAACCTCGTCTTAAAACTGTGTATGGTTCCTGCCTCCACTACGTCATTTTCTAGGCTATTCCACTGCCTTACAACTCTATGACTGAAGAAATACTTCCTACTATCTCTCTGACTCATTTGTGTCTTCAACTTCCAATTGTGGCCTCTTGTTTCTGTGTCTCCTCCCTGGAACATCCTGTCTTTGTCCACCTTGTCTATTCCACGCAGTATTTTATATGTCGTTATCATGTCTCCCCTGACCCTCCTGTCCTCCAGTGTCGTCAGGTCGATTTCCCTTAATCTTTCTTCATAGGACATTCCCCTTAGCTCTGGAACTAACCTTGTCGCAAACCTTTGTACTTTCTCTAGTTTCTTGACGTGCTTTATCAAGTGCGGGTTCCAAACAGGTGCTGCATACTCCAGTATGGGCCTGACATACACGGTGTACAGTGTCTTGAATGATTCCTTACTAAGGTATCGGAATGCTGTTCTCAGGTTTGCCAGGCACACATCTGATTGATGTGTGCTTCCGGAGACATGCTCGGTGTTATACTCACCCCAAGATCTTTCTCCTTGAGTGAGGTTTGCAGTCTTTGGCCACCTAGCCTATACTCTGTCTGTGGTCTTCTGTGCCCTTCCCCTATCTTCATGACTTTGCATTTGGCAGGATTAAATTCGAGAACCCATTTGCTGGACCAGGTGTCCAGTCTGTCCAGGTCTCTTTGAAGTCCTGCCTGGTCCTCATCAGATTTAATTCTCCTCATTAACTTCACATCATCTGCAAACAGGGACACTTCTGAGTCTAACCCTTCCGTCATGTCGTTCACATATACCAAAAATAGCACTGGTCCTAGGACCGACCCCTGTGGGACCCCGCTCGTCACAGGTGCCCACTGTGATACATCATTACGTACCATGACTCGTTGTTGCCTCCCTGTCAGGTATTCTCTGATCCATTGCAGTGCCCTTCCTGTTATATGCGCCTGATGCTCTAGCTTCTGCACTAATCTCTTGTGAGGAACTGTGTCAAAGGCCTTCTTGCAGTCCAAGAAGATGCAATCAACCCACCCCTCTCTCTCTTGTCTTACTTCTGTTATTTTATCATAAAACTCCAGAAGGTTTGTGACACAGGATTTGCCTTCCGTGAATCCGTGCTGGTTGGCATTTATACTCCTGTTCCGTTCCAGGTGCTCCACCACTCTCCTCCTGATAATCTTCTCCATAATTTTGCATACTATACACGTCAATGACACAGGTCTATAGTTTAGTGCCTCTTTTCTGTCTCGTTTTTTGAAAATGGGAACTACATTTGCCGTCTTCCATACCTCAGGTAGTTGCCCAGTTTCCAGGGATGTGTTGAAGATTGTGGTAAGTGGCACGCACAACATATCTGCTCCCTCTCTAAGGACCCACGGAGAGATGTTGTCCGGTCCCATTGCCTTTGAGGTATCGATGTCCCTTAGCAGTTTCTTCACCTCCTCCTCATCTGTATGTATGTCGTCCAACACTTGTTGGTGTATTCCTTGCTGGTGTCCCCATCTGGTCTGTCCACCCAGAGTCCTTCCTATCTCTACTGTAAATACTTCCTTAAATCTCGTGTTGAGCTCCTCACATACCTCTTGATCTTTTCTTGTGAGTTCTCCACCTTCTTTCCTCAGCCTTATCACCTGGTCCTTGACTGTTGTCTTCCTCCTAATGTGGCTATACAGCAGTTTCGGGTCAGATTTGACTTTCGATGCTATGTCGTTTTCATACTGTCGCTGGGCCTCCCTCCTTATCTGCGCATACTCGTTTCTTGTGTGTGTGTGTGTGTGTGTGTGTGTGTGTGTGTGTGTGTGTGTGTGTGTGTGTGTGTGTGTGTGTGTGTGTGTGTGTGAGTGTGTGTGTGTGTGTGTGTGTGTGCGTGTGTACTCACCTATTTGTGGTTGCAGGGGTCGATTCATAGCTCCTGCCACCGCCTCTTCACTGGTCGCTACTTGGTCCTCTTTTTACGTCCTCCGTGAGCTTAATCAAACCTCGTCTTAAAACTGTGTGTGGTTCCTGCCTCCACTACGTCGCTAGAAAGACTATTACACTTACACTTCCTGACAACTCTATGACTACAGAAATACTTTCTAACATCAATTTGACTCATCTAGGTCTTCAAGTTCAAACTGTGACTCCTTATTTCTGTGTCCCATCTCTGAAACTTCCTGTCTCTGTTCACCTTGTTAATTCCTCGCAATATTTTGTATGTCATTATCATGTCTCCCCTAACCCTCCTGTCCTCTAGTGTCTTCAGGCCGATTTTCCTTAACCTTTCTTTGCAGGATATTTCCCTTACCTCTGGAACTAGTGTTGTTGCAAGCCTTTGCACTTTCCCTAATTTCTTGACGTGCTTTATCAGGTGTGTTCTAAACCGGTGCTGCATACTCCAGTATGAGTCTGACGTACACGGTGCGTGTGTTTATCTGCATGTATGCATATAGGCACAGAGGTGGTTATCACACCTTGTATTACGAGGACGAAGTAGAAACCACCTTCAATGCAGTGAGAGTTCAGTCAAGACGAGGACGTAAGATATACTCAATATAACGCTCGAATTTAACTCATAGTCTCGACCCCAGAATGTATGTACACTATATACACTGATGTACAAAAGTCCGGCACAAGTTAAACAAAGTAGTGAATAGTAAATTTAGTGAGCAGTGAATATGAGAACACTCTTAATTACAACAGTGATAACATACTCATACCGAGAAGAAGATCTTCATTATGATGTTTACCAGCTGGAGACAGAGCCTCGTTGTTTGGAATGTTAACAGGGATGAGGTAACTTCACCAGGTATTCCCACTCTCATCCCCTTCCCTCTGAAATCTAAGACTGACTAAGCATCTAGTTAACCTGAACATTTTTAGGCCAGTCGACTCACTGCTAGAGAGCTATGCTGATCCATGCTTCAAGCTGATCAAGATAACATGTAATACAGTAGTTTTGTATTGAAACGAATACAGGATGAAAGCTCCATATTAGAGAAGTCTGGTTTTAAGTTCTGTAGTATTAAAACTACAATAATCTAAGATCAAGACTTATAGAATTTATTCTAGATTTTAATATCAAAAGGATTCAAATACAGTTATTATTGATTGAAGGAACACAATTATAGAATGAGAAAGATGTGTTAAATAACGACCAGTTCTATGAGAGAGAATTTTATGCTCACTTATTTTGATTTGGAAATTCAAGAACTCCCGATATCCCGCAATATACTATTGTAGGAATTATAATTATACACAATATGTGACTATTATGGAACAGGGATTCTCTCTTTGAATTTAAACAGAGAACCAATTTAAAGAGCCAATTGTTTAGATGGTAAAGACAAATTTGCTATTCGAATTTTACACTCAATTTTTTGACTCGATTGAAAGTTTTTTCTATAAGAAAAACTAGTACACCCATAGTAAGGAAGACTAATATACTTATTTTCTCTATGTTATTCAATGTAATGACTTAAGTGTTTTAAAATTTTTATCCGAGTACCACTATTATCGACCGGTTAATATGGTTGGGATAAATCATAATTCTAAAAGAAATTAGTTATCTTATTCGATGAATTAGAGTCGTAACAACAATAAATTTAAACCAATTCGCCAAAAGAGATAATCAATGTGTTTGCAGGTCAGTGAATCCTGGCCGCCATTAAACCAAAATAGCAAAACTGGTAACATTGTTAGCAAGAGTATTATGAAAGTATTCTGCCTTCACACCTCTAAAACTAAATTAAAAACAAAATTTGTGTAGAGAATTTAAGTTTTTAAATAACATAACGTTATAGGTACATACAAAAATATTTACTATATATATATATATATATATATATATATATATATATATATATATATATATATATATATATATATATATATATATATATATATATATATATATATATATATATATATATATATATATATATATATATACGTATATATATGCAATAAGATCACAGTAAACAGGTGATTTCAGAATATGCAAAACAACCACTCTGAAAGAATAGAGAAATTCCAAGCGCTTTCGTGACTACTCACATTATCAAGGAACTATGAAAGTAAAGCATCCAAGGAAGCTATATAAGGGGTCTGGCCGGCACCTCACTATCAGATCCCACAACGGTTTAAACACCTGACGCGCGCCGACCCAACTTGGATAGGTCCTTGGCACAACTCACCCCACAAACTATTCTACCCAAGAAATAAGAAATTTTAAAGATTATTTGTCCAGTGTATTATTAAATTCTTCCCAAATTCTATTAATTATAAATGGATCTAATTTATATAAACCAAAGGAAATATTCATATTATTGTCAAAATTGCTTTTTATGAAACAAGATTCAATTATATTCCTGTCGACCATGGACTTGCTTGATACTACTTTCTCAACTTTTTGAAAATCAATTGGATGGTTAAAATCTCTTACATGAATAAATAGAGCATTGGAATCTTGTCCAGTTCTAATGCTATATTTATGTTGTTTTAATCTTAGTTCGAGATTTTTACCAGTTTGACCGTAATGACATGCCCATGCACTCTGCCCCAGGGCCAGACTCATGGAACTCTGTGTTCATCAAGAACTGCAAGAAGCCCCTATCACGAGCCTTTTCCATCCTATGGAGAGGGAGCATGGACACGGGGGTCGTCCCACAGTTACTAAAAACAACAGACATAGCCCCACTCCACAAAGGGGGCAGTAAAGCAACAGCAAAGAACTACAGACCAATAGCACTAACATCCCATATCATAAAAATCTTTGAAAGGGTCCTAAGAAGCAAGATCACCACGCATCTAGAAACCCATCAGTTACACAACCCAGGGCAACATGGGTTTAGAACAGGTCGCTCCTGTCTGTCTCAACTATTGGACCACTACGACAAGGTCCTAAATGCACTAGAAGACAAAAAGAATGCAGATGTAATATATACAGACTTTGCAAAAGCCTTCGACAAGTGTGACCATGGCGTAATAGCGCACAAAATGCGTGCTAAAGGAATAACAGGAAAAGTCGGTCGATGGATCTATAATTTCCTCACTAACAGAACACAGAGAGTAGTCGTCAACAGAGTAAAGTCCGAGGCAGCTACGGTGAAAAGCTCTGTTCCACAAGGCACAGTACTCGCTCCCATCTTGTTCCTCATCCTTATATCCGACATAGACAAGGATGTCAGCCACAGCACCGTGTCTTCCTTTGCAGATGACACCCGAATCTGCATGACAGTGTCTTCCATTGCAGACACTGCAAAGCTCCAGGCAGACATCAACCAAATCTTTCAGTGGGCTGCAGAAAACAATATGAAGTTCAACGATGAGAAATTTCAATTACTCAGATATGGTAAACATGAGGAAATTAAATCTTCATCAGAGTACAAAACAAATTCTGGCCACAAAATAGAGCGAAACACCAACGTCAAAGACCTGGGAGTGATCATGTCGGAGGATCTCACCTTCAGGACCATAACATTGTATCAATCGCATCTGCTAGAAAAATGACAGGATGGATAATGAGAACCTTCAAAACTAGGGAGGCAAAGCCCATGATGACACTCTTCAGGTCACTTGTTCTATCTAGGCTGGAATATTGCTGCACACTAACAGCACCTTTCAAGGCAGGTGAAATTGCCGACCTAGAAAATGTACAGAGAACTTTCACGGCGCGCATAACGGAGATAAAACACCTCAATTATTGGGAGCGCTTGAGGTTCCTAAACCTGTATTCCCTGGAACGCAGGAGGGAGAGATACATGATTATATACACCTGGAAAATCCTAGAGGGACTAGTACCGAACTTGCACACGAAAATCACCCACTACGAAAGCAAAAGACTTGGCAGACGATGCACCATCCCCCCAATGAAAAGCAGGGGTGTCACTAGCACGTTAAGAGACCATACAATAAGTGTCAGGGGCCCGAGACTGTTCAACTGCCTCCCAGCACACATAAGGGGGATTACCAACAGACCCCTGGCAGTCTTCAAGCTGGCACTGGACAAGCACCTAAAGTCAGTTCCGGATCAGCCGGGCTGTGGCTCGTATGTTGGTTTGCGTGCAGCCAGCAGCAACAGCCTGGTTGATCAGGCTCTGATCCACCAGGAGGCCTGGTCTCAGACCGGGCCGCGGGGGCGTTGACCCACGGAACTCTCTCCAGGTAAACTCCAGGTAATAAACTTTATCGCAAATTTTACAAGGAATCTTATAGACACATCCCTCAGCATTTTGGGGGGAATTCTTTATCAAAAGTTTTTTTACTGTATCAAGATTTTTGAATACAACTTTAATATTAAAAGTCTTAAGAAGAGAAGGCATATCAACCAAGTTTTCATGGTAAGGGAGAACCAACATATTTTTAGTTGAATAAGGCTGGTTGTCCCTTTTTGGATTGTAAAAAGTATTTCTAGCAACTTTAAAAGATTTATCAATTACATTTCTTGGGTATTTTAAATCATTACCTATTTCATAAATTTTGGATATTTCCTCATCTATGAACTCAGGACTACAAATTCGTAAAGCTCTCAGAAACATTGATG
Source organism: Cherax quadricarinatus (assembly GCF_038502225.1). NCBI lineage: Eukaryota > Metazoa > Arthropoda > Malacostraca > Decapoda > Parastacidae > Cherax > Cherax quadricarinatus. The sequence goes on along the minus strand of NW_027197319.1, from coordinate 21 downwards.
AGAAAACAGACAGTTTGACTC
>NW_027197318.1:0-63990 GCF_038502225.1 Cherax quadricarinatus | reverse complement strand
CCTAACTGTTGCATATGTGTCTTACCTACTATACAGTGCCTCAGGTAATGTACATAATGCCCCGGGAACTGTACATGGTGCTTCAGGTACTATACATGGTGCCTCAGGTACTGTACATGGGGCCTCAGGTACTGTACATGGGGCTTCAGGTACTGTACATGGTGCTCCAGGTATTGTACATGGTCCCTCAGGTTCTGTGATCAATGTACAGTACATGAGGCACTGCGCATTGTGCCTCAGGTACTGTACATGGTGCCTCAGGTACTGTACATGTTTCCCAAGTACTGTACATGGTGCCTCAGGTACTGTGCATGGTGCCTCAGTTAGTGTACATGGTGCCTCAGGTACTGTATATGGTGCTCCAGGTACTGTACATGGTGCCTCAGGTACTTTACATGGTGCCTCAGGTAGAGTATATTCTGCCTCAGGTACTGTATGTGGTGCTCCAGGTACTGTACATGGTGCCCCAGGTATTGTACATGGTGCCCCAGGTATTGTACATGGTGCTTAAGGTACTGAACATGTTACCCCAGGTACTGTACATAGAGCCTCAAGTAATATACATGGTGCCTCAGGTAGAGTATATGGTGCCTTGGGTACTTTACATGGTGCTCCAGGTACTGTACATGGTGCCTTAGGTAATGTACATGGTGCCCCAGGTACTGTACATGGTGCCTCAGGTACTGTACATGGTGCCTCAGGTACTATACACCGTGCTCCAGGTACTGTACATAGTGCTCCAGGTACTGTACATGGTGCCTCAGGTACTGTACATGGTGCCCCAGGTGCTGTACTTGATGCCCCAGGTACTGTTCATGGTGCCCCAGGTACTGTATCTGGTGCCTCAGGTACTGTACATGGTTCCCCAGGTACTGTAGCTGGTGCCTCAGGTACTGTACGTGGCGCCTCAGGTACTGTACATGGTTCCCAGGAACTGTACATTGTGCCCCAGGCACTGTACATGGTGCCCAATATACTGTACCTGGTGTCTCAGGTACTGTACCTGGTGCTCAGGTGCTGTACATGGTGCCTCAGGTACTGTACATGGTGCCCCAGGTGCTGTACTTGATGCCCCAGGTACTGTACATGGTGCCCCAGGTACTGTACCTGGTCCTCAGGTACTGTACATGGTGCCTCAGGTACTGTACATTGTGCCTCAGGTACTGTACATGGTGCCCCAGGTACTGTACATGGTGCCTCAGGTACTGTACATGGTGCCTCAGGTACTGCACATGGTGACCCAGGTACTGTACATGGTGCCTTAGGCACAGTACATGGTGCCTCAGGTACTGTACATGGTGGCCCAGGTACTGTACGTGGTGCCCCAGGTACTGTACATTGTTCCCCAGGTACTATACATATTGCCCCAGGTACTGTACATGGTGCCACAGGTACTGTACATGGTGCGTCAGGTACTGTACATGGTGCCCAAGGTACTGTACATGGTGCTGCAGGTACTTTTCATAGTGCCTCAGGCACTGTACATGGTGCCTCAGGTACTGTACATGGTGCCTCAGGTACTGTACATGGTGCGCAGTTACTGTACATGGTGCCTCATGTACTGTCATTGTGCCACAGGTACTGTACATTGTGCCCCAGTTACTGTACATTGTGCCCCAGGTGCTGTACTTGATGCCGCAGGTACTGTACATGGTGCCCCAGGCACTGTACCTGGTCATTAGGTACTGCACATGGTACCTCAGGTACTGTAGATGGTGCCTCAGGTACTGTACATGGTGCCCCAGGTACTGTACATGGTGCCTCAGGCACTGTACATGGTGCCTCAGGTACTGTACATGATGTCCCAGGTACTGTACATGGTGCATTAGGCACTGTACATGGTGCCTCAGGTACTGTACATGATGTCCCAGGTACTGTACATGGTGCATTAGGCACTGTACATGGTGCCTCAGTTACTGTACATGGTGCCCCAGGTACTGTATGTGGTGCCCCAGGTACTGTACATTGTTCCCCAGGTACTGTACATATTGCCCCAGGTACTGTACATGGTGCCAAAGGTACTGTACATGGTGCCTCAGGTACTGTACATGGTGCCCCAGGTACTGTACATGGTGCCGCAGGTACTGTACATGGTGCCTCAGGTACTGTACATGGTGCCTTAGGTACTGTACATGGTGCCTCAGGTACTGTACATTGTGCCCCAGTTACTGTACATGGTACCTCAGGTACTGTACATGGTGCCCCAGGTACTGTACTGAAGGGCTCTTACTCCTGGGAATTTAACCTACTTTCCTCTTCTTAGAATGTATCCTGAATACATCTCTGAGTGCTTAACAGTGTAATAATAATAATAATAATAATAATAATAATAATAATAATAATAATAATAATAATAATAATAATAATAATATCATTAATAATAATAATAATGTTAATAGTAATAATTATATAAATAATAATAATAATAATAATAATAATAATAATAATAATAATAATAATAATAATAATAATAATAATAATAATAATAATAATAATAATAATAATAATAATAATAATAATAATAATAATAATAATAATAATAATAATAATAATAATAATAATAATAATAATAATAATAATAAGAGGAGGAAGAAGAAGAAGAAGAAGAAGAAGAAGAAGAAGAAGAAGAAGAAGAAGAAGAAGATGATGATGATGAAGAAGAAAAAGATGAAGAATTTTGACATAATTAAATACCTAAAACAAATATATGCCTTTTTCACCATTTAACAAATTCATTCTATCTTCAAAATTTTTGTAGCTTTTCCTGAATAAAGTTCATCTTATCTTCATGGAATATATGGGAAATATTTATGTTTGATCTTGAACATGATAAGCATCTTATCTATAAAAACTACTATATTAAAACAATATGTTGAAAACAATATTTTATATAGATAAATTAGCTGTAAATTGATGGCCCAGTTTTTGGTAAATTCTTGTGAGTGAAATACTTTTGCTGTATGTGATCATCATTGTTCATAAATAGGTTTATTGGAAATGTTTTCAAATATTGATAACTAATATTTATAATCAAATAGTTCAGTAATTTATAATTATTAGGTATTACCGTGCAAAAATTAAATAAGTGTTGCTTTGATAAGTTTCATTAGCTGCCTGACTGCGGTGGAGTGCGGTTGTGCACAGCACCCCTCTGCTGTTTGTCAGGAGAGCTCTCATAGCAACAATATGGCGCTGAGTATCCGACGTAGGATGAACACTGTCGGCGTTGAGCTGCTTCGTGGGGCGATTTCCCCCTCTACGGCGCAGGTGTTACTTCCGGCAATCATCCGGGAAACGTACGGAGTGCAGGATGATGAGGTTTATGGTGTGGCCCTGAATGGGGCCTATCGTCTATTCGTCAAGTTAAATTCGACGGCTGTGTACGAGTCGTTAGTGACGAAATTTGAGCATGTGAGTATTGATGTAACTCCAGCTGTCAAAGTGCGACTCATAGACGTCTCTCGCCACTATATGTGGGTGAAGTTGCGAAATGTCCCCTTCGAGGCTGACGAGGAGGACTTACGGAAGGTGTTTGCAGCTTATGGTACCGTGCATCTGGCAACCCAAGGCAAGTGGGCGGCAGGTGCGTACATGGGACGTCCGGAGGGTACATTCTCCCTCAAAATGACACTGAGGCACCCGATCCCGTCATACGTCGTGATGCCGGAGTTTAGGACCCAGATTCTAGTGGCGTATGCTGGGCAGCGACGGACATGCAGGTTGTGTGGGGAGTATGACCATATGGCAGCGACGTGTGGGAGGCAGTGGAGGGCGCCGGCGCAAACAGGTGGAGCACCAGTTACAGGTGTGGATGTCGTTGAGGAGAATTCCAAAGGAAACCGAGGAGATGGCCGTCTGTGGAGTGAAATTGTAGAAGAGTCTCTTGTGGTGCATGATGGGCGAGGCACGAGTTGTGTGGAGCCAAAAATGGCCACTTTGCCGGTGACGGGGGAGGAAGTGCTAATTCAGCAGGAGGTGCAAGAGCTGGAGGAGGAGCTCGACGAGGTATTGAAAACTTTACCTTCTTCGGGCGAGGATAATGGCTTGGTCCGTGAAATGGTGCCTGAGTTGAAAGGAGAGTGTGGCGGGACAGGCACGAGAAGGAAGGAGGACAACTGCAGGCACAGAGAGGAGTCACCGAGCTCTGTGCGACAGGTCACAGTAGAGGTTGATGTTCACTGTGAGGAATCTTCGGAAGACAGTATGGCGGTAGAGAGTGTCACGAGGAAGAGGGCGGCTGCGTCAGACTCAGATGATGTCCTGACGCCCGCGCAGAGGTCTGGGAGGAAGGATGTATATTCTCGTGACAGCCAGGATAAGAGGCATCGAAAAAGGGGGGGGGTGGATGGTGACAAACCACATGTTGACCCTGGGGCAAGAGGCCCTGGGAAGGGTGAGAGGAGAAAGGGTTGGAAGCTTTAGAAAGGCCTTAAGTGCATGACTGTGAATGTGAATGGACTGTGTACTGGTGTGAAGAGGGAATGCTTTCGTATGCTCTTACGTCGATACAGAGTGGACGTAGTCTTTCTACAGGAGCATAATTTCAGGGAGGGTAGAGTGCTCGAGGTGGAAGGGTATACGGTGTTGACTCTGCCATCGGCACGTTTGAAAGGTGGTGTGGGTTTATTGATAAAGGAGGCGAGCCCGTTTGTGTTGCAAAGACGTGAAGGGGGTGGGGGGGGGAGGGTGTTGCGTGTGGATGGGTGGTGGATGGGGCAGAGGGTAACCTTTGTAAGTGTGTATGCACCAGCTGAAAATGATATGAAAGTAAAGAGGGATTTTGTGTGTGATGATCTAGTTTTTGCTTTCCGTGGTTTACCTGAAGTGGCCATCGTAGGTGGGGACTGGAATTGTGTGATCAGGAGAGCGGATGTGGAACCACGAGGGGCGGGGCATATGTTGACAGCATTACGCAATCTATTGGTGGACGTTCAGTTGAGGGATGTGGTAGGTGGGGGAGCGTGGGAGGTGGAGCATACTTTCGTGAGGCGAGGTTACGCGGCTAGGTTAGACAGGTTGTATATATCTCATAAGGTATTGTCAAAGTCTGTCCGTACTATTGACCTAGCTTTTTCAGATCATAGGGCGGTTGTCGCAGAAGTAGAGTGGGATTCTCTAGCTTGTATCTCTAGGGGATATTGGAAATTAAATACGAGTCTGTTGGAAGATGAGGAGGGGTTGGGGGGTTTTCGGGAGCTGTGGGAGAGATTAACTGAGGAGGTACAAGGTGTGGAGGACGTGGTGACGTGGTGGGATGGTGTGGCTAAGGACCGGATTCGGCATTATTATGTGAGGGAGGGGAAAAGGATTAATTCTTTAAAATTTGGGTTGATTAATTATTTGGAGGACAGGTTACGGGGTTGTTATGTAAAAGGGACAGTAGAGGGTGTCTATCCGATGGACAACATTATGATACTTAAAGAGCGGTTGCGGGAAATTCAGGACGAGCGGTTCCAAGCGGTGAGAGTAATGGCGGGGGTGGAGGAGGTGTTATGGGGAGATAGGCCGTCTTCGTGTGTGTTGCGCAGACAAAAACAACGTCAGCAGGCAACAGCTATTCCATGTTTGGAGGTTCTTGAGTCGGTGGGAGGGTATAGGGCGGGTCAGGTTATCCACACTACGGATGGGATGGGGTTGTTTGCGGATAAGTGGTACGAAAAGTATTGGCGGGAGGAAGGGGTAGGATTAGGGGATTTAGAGAGGGTGTGTGGAAGTGTGCCATGTAGGTTAGGACACAGTGATAGGGAAGCTTTGGGGGGGGACATAACTGAGGGGGAAATATGGAGAGCTTTGAGTGCCATGCGAAAGGGCAAAGCACCGGGAATCGATGGACTGCCGGCGGAGTTTTATCAACAGCATTGGGAGTTAATAAAAGGTTTTTTGGTGAGGTTACTGAACTTGATGAAGGTAAGGGGAAGGTTGGGTGAAAGACAGGCAACAGCTGTAGTTGTTTTGGTACCGAAGGGTAAGGAACAGCGTTCGCTCAGGGACTATAGAACAATATCGTTGTTATGCGCGGATTATAAGTTATTTGCAAAAATTTTAGGAAATAGGATCAAGTGTGTTGTAGGGAGGGTTGTATCGGAAACCCAGTTTGGGTTGCCAGGTAGGTCTATGGGGGTGGGACATGGTCTTTTAAGGGATTTCGTGGAAGAAAAAGGGGGGGAAGGGGGGGGGGGTTGGTTGCACTAGACTGGCAAGGAGCTTATGATAGGGTGGAGCGAGAGGCGTTGAGAGCTATCCTTAGGAAACAGGGCTATGGGGAAGAAATAGTGGGATGGGTAGAGGCGTTATATAGAGGGGCAATGGTGAGAGTACAGATTAATGGAAGATTAGGGGGGAGGATTGTAATGGGCAGAGGTCTTAGACAGGGGTGTCCTATGTCACAGCTTTTATTTGCATGCATACAGGACCCCTTTTATAGAATGGTGGAGCGCCATATGGGCGTTAGTGAAGGGGTTGGGGGGGGGTACTGGGGGCGTTTGGCCTGTTCTCATAGGGTATGTAGATGATACCACTGTATTGGTTAGAGAGGGGATGTCCATAAACGCCTTAGATGGAGTGGTCGACACGTTTGCATGTGCAACTGGTATGAGGGTAAATTCGGAGAAGTCCATGGTTATGGGGTTAGGAACTTGGGGGGAGAGGGTCGAGTGGGGTAGTGCAGTCGTAAAGAAGCGGGTGATGTCATTAAAAATTTGTGGTCTAATCTATGCAGATGATCTTGAGGTTGCACGTGTTAATAATTCGGTCAGGTTGGTAGAAAGGATACTGGGTCGATTGGGAGCATTGCGGCCTTATCATTTGACCCTTGTGCAGCGTGCCATTGTAATTAACGTTTTATTGTATAGCAAGGTTTGGCATGTGGCTGCCGTGTTCCCTTTAACGGGGACGGCAATTGCAACTATACTTAGAGGGGTTTTTAAATTTTTGTGGGGTTCAGGTTGTGATTGGCTTAGAAGGGATGTAGTAATGTTACCTGTGCGTCAGGGGGGGTTGGGTTTAATGAACTTAAAGAGGAGGGTCAAATGTATCTTCATTAAAAGGGAGGTGATGAGGGAGGGTGTGAGTGGGGGGGGGTTGGTTAAGGTACACAATAAATTGAAACGCATGTTTTCTGGGACGGAGTTGAGGGAGTGTGAAACTATTTTGAGGGCAGTGGTGATGGTTAGGGATCTGGGTAAGGTAAAAATAAGTAGGCTGTGTAGGATGTCGGCGGAAAGGGTTGTGGCTCCGGTGGAGGGGATTTTCCCCATGTATGACTGGGGATGTATATGGAGAAGGTTTGGTAGGTTAAGGTTACAACCCCGTGGACGTGAGGTGATGTATCGGTTTTTGCATGGGATTTTACCATCGGGAGTGGTCTTACGAGCTAGACGGGTGGTTGAGGGGGGGGGTATGTGGAATATGTGGCGGGGAGGATTCTGCATTCCATGTAGTGTATTTTTGTGAGGGGTTGGGGAGCGTCAGGGGTTGGTTGAGCAGGGTGTTGCATAAGATAAGTGGTCAATACTTCTCTGTTCTGCGGGCATTGAGTCTTGATGTGGGGGGTATGGATGAAAGTATTATTAGGGCTGTGGGGTACATTATGGTAGATTATGTCTACATTATGTGGGGAATGAGGGGGAAAGGGGTAAGTGAGGTGAAGAGGAGGGTATTGGCTGTTACGTTTTATAAAACGTTGTGCCGTAATAGAGAACTTTATGGGAGGAGGTGGGAGCGGGATTTCTCTGAGGGATATAGAGACCTTACATTAGAGGTTTTATTAAATTTGTAAATTAGGTGGGTGGGGCAGGGTAGGGATGGTACAATGTGTTATGCTAATGGGTGGAAACGGGGTCGCCTCCTGGTATGTAGCGGGTGAATGTGTATGAACTTGGGCGTATGATGTGTATTCATGGTTTGTGACGAGTATACTCAATATATGTGTTTGATTTTGCAGTGGGACATTGTTCTATGTATGTTATTCATATGCATGTTTTAGATGCTTGTAGAGGTGTCAGTGTGTTGGATCCTTGTTTATTAATATATTCTGTGTTTGATGAACATATTGTTTTTACCTTATTCTCAATACATTACGTTAATTGTATTTAACGTATAAGGTGTCCTACTTTATAATTTACAAAGTGACAATATATGCATATTATGGTGTGTTTTGTTAATCATATAACAATGCAATTGGAATTTTTTTTTTTTTTTATATTTTATTTAAAACCAATACAGTTTAACATAAAAATAAAGAAACAGTATGGAACCTAATCAAATTAACTGACAAACGGATTGTACTTACATGCTCGCAAGATATTACAACAAAAACTTACATCAAGAACATAACTAAAAACAAAATTACATGTCACAGGGTCATGAATTGACATATATACAAAACCTTGCATATATATAAATTGTACATATAAATGACATCTGACAAAGGTTCAATACACTTGAACATAAAATATACAAAGAAGTTATATCAGTTAAATCCCATCCTTCACATTAATCAAAAAACCAAAACCTAACATCATAATCTGACTAGATAATCTACATACTTATCCCTAACAATACAGCTGAACATATCCCAACATACAAATAAACAGAAAAGAATACAGCTTAGAACACAATAACAAGCTCTATACTGTTACAATACACCCATATAAAACTTTCAGACAAATGGACTACGTCACTAAACTGTCTAGATATGTCTGTATACCATACAGACTAAAACTTAACATCAAGAACTTGCATGAACACCAAACCGGTATCAGGGTACAGACCTTAATTATAAACTTTAAAAAGAATCAATCATGCGTATATAAAGTATTACATAACGTCTGACCCATGACAAAGGCTCAATACAATAGAAAGAGATATATATTTATATATATACACATACACACCCACACACCCACACCCACATCCACACACACACACACCCACACGTACACAAAAATTTTCACAAAATCACATTAATCATATGCACTGTATGCACAATGCAAAACAGGATATAAGTATCTCTCATCGTGCAAAAACCCAGCACGTAACATAAATACAAACTAAAACACACTGCATGTCGCAAATAACTTATTTCTCAAGAATCATGTTATACAAGACTGATACACATCATAATTATACATAAAAAATCTACTATATTATACCTACATTCTGAAAAGTGTTATATCTACCATAACGAGACCTTGAGCTCTACATCCACACTTGGATGCCATAAAGTCCCAATGAAAACCAGGAAACCATTCCAAACCCACATTCACAACACTCTCACGACCCCCCCCCCCAGGGAGGCGAGCCCGCTGTTGCCCCCTGACTCCCTCCAACCTATGAAAACCCCTTCACTCACTCATATCCAATCACAGATTTACGAGAATCCCTAACGTTAGCATTCTATACCCCTCTGAGAAAGCCTGATCCCACCTCCTCCCATACAAATCTCTGTTACGACACCTCGTACTATAGAACGTTACCGCAAGAACCTTTCTTCTCTCCTCACTATCCCCTCTCCCCCTCATCACCCACGACATATATATATAATCTACCATGATATAATCTAAAGCTCTTATGACACCCTCGTCTAACCCACCCATATCTAGACTTAGAGCACGCAAAACCGACACCCCACGGCCCCCCACCCTCTGTACCAACCTACTTAACCAGCACCTAACCTCCTCTAGCCCTTCACAAAAGTAAACTACATGGAACGCTGTCTCATCCCCTCCACAGATACCACACCCCCCACCCTCTACAACCTGTCTGTTTCGTAATATCTCACCAGACGGAAGGATCCCATGCAGAAAACGAAACATCACCTCACGCGCCCGAGGTTTTAACTTCAATTTACTAAATCTAAACCAAATACTCTTCCACGCATACATGGGGAACAAACCCTCAACTGGGACAACGCACCTACCTACAAGTAACCTACACAAAACCCTTATACGAACCTTTCTCAGTTCCCTAACCAACATAACAGCCCTCAAAACTATTTCACATTCCCTCAACTCCATTCCTCGATACCACATACCCAGCCTGTCGTGTATCCTTCCCAAACGCCCCGCGTTCACACCCTCACGCAACACTTCCCATTTAATGAACACACATTTAGCCCTCCGTCTCAAATCCAACAACCCCAACCCACCCTGACTTACAGGTAACATTACAACCTCCCTCCGTAACCAATCACAACGTGAACCCCATAAAAATTTGTACACCCGTCTTAGTATCCCCGCAATCGCTGTCCCTGTAATTGGGAACACAGCTGCAACATACCAAACCTTACTATACAATAAAATGTTCACGACTATCACTCGCTGTATCAGAGTTAGGTGCTGGGGTCTCAGAACACCTAGACGCCCCACGATCCTTTCCAATAACCTATCCGAATTTTCCTCCCGCGCCGCAACCATGTCATCCCTATAAATAATACCACAAATCTTTAAAGACACCGCCCATTCTTTAACAACATTACATCTCCCCCCCACACCCCCCACCCAAGAACCCAACCCCATGCACCTTGACTTCGCACTATTTACCTGCATACCCGTGGCACTTCCAAATAATTGCACCACCTCGTCCAACACTCTCATTGACATCCCTGCACGAAAGAGAACAGTGGTGTCGTCAACATATCCAATTAACCCCGGCCAGGCCCTCCCACCCCCCACACTTCCCGCACATGGCGTACATAAGCTACGGTCAACCATTCTATAAAAGGGGTCCTGGAAACACGCAAACAATATTTGGGACATGGGGCATCCCTGTCTAAGGCCTCTTCCCATTGCAATTTCCCTCCCCATACACCCATTAATCTGTATCCTCATTTTCGCCCCCTTGTACAACGTATTTACCCACTCGACTATTTCCTCCCCAAAACCCTGTCTCCTAAGTATAACCTGCAAAGCTCCCCTTTCCACTCTATCATATGCTCCCTGCCAGTCTAGAGCCAACAAAGCCGCCCCTCCACCCCCACCCTTAGCTTCCACAAAACTTCTCAGTATCCCATGTCCTTCAATCATCGACCTTCCCGGCAACCCGAACTGAGATTTTGACACCACCCTCTCCACTACACATTTGAACCTATTACCTAAAATTTTTGCAAACACCTTATAGTCTGCACACATCAGTGATATGGCTCGGTACTCCCGAAGGGTGGGCTGCCCCTTGACCTTCGGGACCAGCACTACTACTGCTGTTTCCTGCTTCTCCCCCAACTTACCCTTCTCCTTCATACTATTAAATAACCTAACTATAAATTCCTTTATCAACGCCCAATGTTGTAAATAAAATTCTACCGGGAGACCATCAATACCGGGAGCTTTCCCCTTCCTCATTCCCCTTAACGCATTCTCTATTTCCTCTGCCGTAATCGTCCCACCTAAAGCCTTTCGATCACTATTTCCTAAATTACACGTCACATACGTACACACCTTGTCCAATGCCCCGTCACCCACCCCCCCACTGTTCCAGTATTTCTCGTACCAAGCCTCCGCATACGCACACATCCCCTTCGTGGTTCGTATCTCCTGCCCTACTCTATAATTCCCAACCATCTCCGTTACCTCTAAACATGGTATAGCCGTCAGCGCCTGCCTTTGCTTTTGATGCCGCAAAACACACGCTGACGGCTTGTCGCCCCAAAGCACTTCCTCCACCCCTGCCTGCATCCTTACAGCTTGAAACCTTTCATTTTGCAACACCCTCAACCTCCCCTTTATTTCAGCTATTTCATCCATAGGAAAATTATTCCCACCCACCCCCCTCCCATAGCAACCTCTTAACCTATCCTCTAAATAGTTAGCCAGTCCATATTTTAAATTATTAATACGTTTTCCTTCTCTCACATAAAACTTTCTAATCCTTTCCTTTGCGACACTATCCCACCATGTCACAATGTCATCCACTCCCTGTTCTTCCACACTAAGCTCCCTCCATAGGACTGAAAACCCCTCCAACCCCTCCTCATCTCCTAACACACTTATATTTAATTTCCAATAACTTCTATATATGTCCGCGAGCGTCCCCCACCCAACCTCCACCACCACTGCCCTATGATCTGACATTGTAGTCTCAACAGTACTGAAAGATTTCACGTTCACTCCCTGAGAAAGGTACACTCTATCTAGTCTCGCAGCATAACCACTCCTAACAAACGTATATTCAGTCTCCCACACCGCTCCCCCAAAGGCATCACGTAACCTAACATCCCTTAATAAATCCCTAAGAGCCACAGACATATATCCAGCTCCTCTTGGGTCCACATCAGCCACCCTGATTACACTATACATGGGACGTCCGGAGGGTACCTTTTCCCTGAAGATGACTCTGAGACATCCCATACCGTCTTACGTCGTGTTGGAGGACTTCAGGACGCAAGTTATGGTATCGTATGCCGGACAGAGACGTACGTGCAGAATATGTGGGGCGTACGACCATATGGCGGCAGAGTGCGTGAAGCTGAGGAGGGCGCCAGCGCAAACTGGTGAAGCACCAGTTACCAGCGTGATAGCTGTTGAGAGCCCAGTGCGCAAGCAAGGGCCTGGGCGCTTGTGGAGTGAAGAGGTGGAGGATTCCAAAGAGGAGAATGGCATGTGTGAGGTAAGCTGTGATGTAAAAGGATCTGTTACTACACAAAGGAAAAGTACAGAAGTGCAAGTGCAGGAGGAGGTGCAGGCTCTAGAGGAAGAGCTTCAGGAAGTGTTAAGGACATTGACACCGCCTGCAGAGGATGTTGTTCCTGAGCTGGTGAGAGACACGGCAGTGCCTGTAGAGGAATGTAAGGATAAAAAACATAGCAGGGTTGACGGGCCAACTAGTAAGAGAGAGTTGTCGCCGTGTGCTGTGGAACGGGGCGTGGTGGAGGTAGAGGTTCATCGTGAGGGAACCTCTGAAGATAACATGGATGTGGAGGGCATCACGAGGAAGAGAGCGGCGGCGTCAGACTCAGATGATGTCCTGACGCCGGCGCAGAGGTCTGGGAGGAAGGAAGAGCAACGTCGAAGCAGTCACGATAAGAGGCATCGCAAAAAAGGGGGAGGGGTTGATGGTGTGAAGCCTTGTGCTGGCTCTGGGGCAGGAGGCCCTGGGATGAATGAAGAGAGGAGGAAGGGTTGGAAACTATAAAGAGGCCTTAGGTGTATGACTGTGAACGTAAATGGACTGTGTAATAGTGTGAAGAAGGAATGGTTTCGAATGTTTCTGTATAAATACAGGGTGGATATAGTGTTCCTGCAAGAACACAATTTCAAGGAGGGAAGAGTGCTCGAGGTGGAGGGGTTTCAGGTCATGACTCTGCCATCTGCACGTCTGAAAGGTGGTGTGGGTATATTGATCAGGGAGGCAAGCCCGTTTGTGTTGCTAAGAAGTGAAGGGGGAGGGGGGGGAAGAGTATTGCGCGTGGATGGGTGGTGGATGGGACAGTGGGTATCTTTTGTATGTGTGTATGCACCAGCGGAAAATGATGTGAGGGTAAAAAGGGATTTTGTATGTGAAGAACTAGTTTTCTTCTTACGTGGTTTACCTGCAGTGGCCGTCGTTGGTGGCGACTGGAACTGCGTTATTAGGAGGGCTGACGTGGAACCAAAAGGGGCGGGGCACGTGTCGGCGGCCTTGCGAGATCTTTTGAGGGATATTCAGTTGCGGGATGCGGTTGGAGGAGGGGCGTGGGAGGTAGAGCACACTTTTGTAAGACGGGGTTACGCTGCTAGGTTGGATAGGCTGTATATATCTCAAGGGGTTGGGACGACATTTTTCCGTACAATAGAAGTAGCTTATTCGGATCATCGGGCGGTAGTAGCAGAGGTGGCGTGGGAGTCACTAGCAGGTATATCTAGGGGATATTGGAAATTAAATACAAGTGTGTTAGGTGATGAGGAGGGGATAGAGGGATTTGCAACGCTGTGGGAGGGGTTACGTGCAGAGATAAATGGGGTAGAGGATGTGGTGATGTGGTGGGATGGTGTGGCTAAAGAACGGATTAAGCACTATTACGTAAAGGAAGGGAAACGTATCAATTCTTTAAAATATGGGCTTGCTAACTATTTGGAGGATAGATTACGGGGTTGTTATGCGAGGGGGGCGGTGGCGGGCACTTATCCAATGGACGAAATTATGGCAATTAAAGGGAGGCTGCGTGAGGTACAGGATGAGAGGTTCCAAGCGGTGAGGGTACAGGCGGGGGTGGAAGAGGTGTTATGGGGCGATAGACCTTCATCGTGCGTATTGCGTAGGCAGAAACAAAGACAGCAGGCAATGACTATTCCATGGTTGGAGGTTCATGAATCGATAGGAGGGTACAGGGAGGGGCAGGTCATACAAACTACGGAAGGAATGGGGGAGTTTGCTGACAAGTGGTATGAGAAGTACTGGCAACGAGAAGGGGTAGAGGATGGGGTTTTAGAACAGGTGTGTGGGAGTGTGGTATGTCAGTTGCGTAACAGTGATAGGGAAGCACTGGGTGGGGAAATAACTGAGGGGGAAATATGGAGGGCTTTAAGTGGAATGCGAAAGGGCAAAGCACCGGGAATTGATGGACTCCCGGCAGAGTTTTATCAGCAGCATTGGGAATTATTGAGGCATTTTCTGGTTAGGTTATTAAATTGCATGAAGGAGAGAGGTGAGCTGGGTGAGAAGCAGGCAACGGCTGTCGTTGTATTGGTACCGAAGGGTAAGGGGCAGCATACGCTTCGGGATTACCGGGCGATCTCGTTGTTATGCGCAGATTATAAATTGTTTGCAAAGATTTTGGGAAATCGGGTCAAGTGTGTGGTAGGGCGGGTAGTATCAAAAACTCAGTTTGGTTTGCCAGGGAGGTCTATGGTGGAGGGGCATGGGTTACTTAGGGATTTCGTGGAGGCAAAAGGGGGGGGAGGGAGGGAGGTTTGGTGGCGCTCGATTGGCAAGGGGCATACGATAGAGTGGATCGGAAAGCATTGAAAGCCATCCTCAGGGGTCAGGGGTTTGGGGAAGAAATAGTGGGCTGGGTTGAGGCGTTGTATGGAGGTGCAATGGCGAGGGTACAGATTAATGGTCGATTGGGTGGGAAGATTGTAATGGGTAGGGGACTTAGGCAGGGGTGTCCTATGTCACAATTATTGTTTGCGTGCGTACAGGACCCCTTTTATAGATTGATGGAGCAGTGTATGTGTCACGTAGAGGGACCAGGGTGTGAGGTTGCGAGGGTTTGGCCAGTTTTAATTGGGTATGTGGATGATACAACTGTTCTGATCAGGGAGGGGATGTCAATGGACACATTAGACGGGGTAGTACAAATGTTCGCAGGGGCAACTGGTATGAGGGTAAATTCAGATAAATCCATGGTCATGGGGTTAGGAGCTTGGGCGGGTAGGGTTGATTGGGGTAGTGCAGTTGTGAGGAGGCAGGTGCATTCGTTAAAAATCTGCGGTCTTATTTATGCAGACGATCTACCTGTGGCACGCATGGAAAACTCGCTTAGGATGGTAGAAAGGATTCAGGGACGCTTGGGTGCATTGCGACCTTATCATTTGACCCTTGTGCAGCGTGCCATTGTTGTTAATATCTTACTGTATAGCAAAGTATGGCACGTGGCAGCCGTGTTCCCATTAACTGGGCCGGCAATAACGAACATACTTAGGAAGGTTTTTAAATTCTTGTGGGGTTCGAGCTGTGATTGGATTAAGAGGGATGTGGTAATGTTACCTGTAAGTAAGGGGGGGCTGGGATTGCTGGACTTAAAGCGGAGGGTCAAATGTGTCTTCATTAAAAGGGAGGTGATGAGGGAAAGTGTGGGTGGGGGGGGTTTGGCCAGGATCCATAACAGATTGCAACGGATGTATACAGGAGTTGAGTTGCATGAGTGTGTAACTGTGTTGAGGGCTCTGGCGTGGGATAGAGAGCCAGCAAAGGTTAAAATAGGTAGGTTGTGTAGATTGTTAGCCGGGAGGGTTGTAGCGCCTGTAGAGGGAATTTTCCCCATGTATGCATGGGGAAGTATATGGAATAGGTTGAGTAGGATGAGGTTGCAACCTCGTGTTCGGGATGTAATGTATCGTTTTCTGCATGGCATTTTACCGTCGGGTGTGGTTCTACGGGATAGACGAGTCGTTGACGGGGGGGAGTGTGGGATATGTGGTGGGGAGGAGTCGGCTTTTCATGTAGTATATTTTTGTGATGGACTGAGGAGTGTCAAGGGGTGGTTAAATAGGGTGATAAATAGGATAGGAGGTAAAGGAATTTCTGTTTTGAGAGCATTAAGTCTCGACGTGGGGAGTTGGGAGGAAAGTGTAATCAGAGCTGTGGGGTACATTATGGCAGATTATATCTATATAGTGTGGGGATTGCGGGGCAAACAGGTTACTGAGGTGAAGAGGAGGGTGTTAGCGTTAACGTTCTATAAAACGGTATGTAGAAATAAGGAAATTTATGGGAGGAGGTGGGTGAAGGATTTTTCAGAGGGATATAGGCAACTTACGTTACAGGTTTTATTAGACTTGTAATATACGAGGGAGGGGAGGGTATGATTGGAAAGTGTTGCTGGGGTAGGGAAGTCAGGGGTGAAAACAGGGTTGCCTCCCTGGTAATGGATAACAAAAGTTTTGCGAGAGTGTTGGATGAGTGATGCATGAGTGAATAATATGTGGACCACGGGTGCTTGCACCTGTGGAGCTGGCCAGTTTGTGTGTGAATGGACTTTATACTTATTATACATATTGTGTGTGGTAATATTGATTTACGGTAATGACATTGTAATTTGGAGATTTGCTATAATAATTGCACGTATTTGCTCCAACTTGTTTTCTAGGTGCCTTGCACTGCATAGTGTTGATGCTGTGATCATGCACGGTGTCCAGAGATATGATGTGATATGTTTGTATTAATGTCTGTGCATAATTGTTCGTCACTGGTGTTCTGCAATTCAGTTTTGTTTTGAGAGTAAAGAGGTTAATGCACGTCAGATAGTGTAATAAAGTTGGGCAACAGTGGTGTTCTAGGTTTTTGTGGTTAGGTGCGTGCTAGGCACAGTCTTTATGTGTTACTTATGTCATGGTTATATTTTATGTTGTATTGTACTGTTGTCAATAGTACTATGTAATGTCCATATAAGCTGTATAGAGCTTGAATGTCATAGTTGAAGCTGTGTTATTGTTTTAACACTGGAATTGCATGTTTAAATGTGTAAAGGCTTACATGTGTTGGATTTTGAGACAGTTTATTCTTATGGTTTTGTAGTAATTTTGTATGTCTTTGTGACTTTTCTATATCACCATTGTTATGTAATACATATTGTTATGTAACTGAACCATTAGGACAATTACATAAATTAATGTTGGATCATTGCTGTGTGACTTTCGATTAGGCAACATTCATTGTTTATAGTATGTTAGGTTGTAAATAGTGGGGTGGTTGGATAACCACGGAGGGGGGGGGGGTAATATGTCTGTATATGTTCAGTGCAATGCATTGTATGGTCTGTAGTCGATTATTAAGTACCATTTCGAGGGATGTGTATATAAAAGTGTTGTTCATATCATGTAATTCTGTTGGGTAGCTCCAACAGGTTTGGGTTAAGTGATAGGATGAGGGAGCAGGGAGGGGGGGGTGTACCCACACGGAGTTGTAAGTGTGGTGTGTAATGTTAGAAGTAGGGAGGATTGTGTTAATTATCGACTTAAATGAGTTTTACATATTATATTTTGTAATGTCATGTTTTAAATAAAATATAAAAAAAAAAGATTACACTATTCCAGTCCCCACCAACTATCGCCACCTCTGGCAGTGCACTTAAGAAAAACACAAGATCCTCACACACAAAATCATTCTTTACCTTTATGTTATTTTCTGCCGGCGCGTACACACTCACAAAAGACACACGCTTACCCATCCACCACCCATCCACACGCAACACCCTCCCTCCCCCTCCTCCCTCGCTTCTCTGCAAAACAAACGGGCTCGTCTCCCTTATTAAAATTCCCACACCACCTTTTAGACGGGGAGATGGCAGGGTAACTACCCGAAATCCTGCCACCTCCAACACCCTACCCTCTTTGAAATTGTGCTCCTGCAGGAACACAACATCCACTCTAGATTTATTCAGAAAATTACGAAACCAATCTCTCTTCATACCGCTACATAACCCATTAACATTTACAGACATACACCTAAGGCCTATTAAAGTTTCCACCCCTGCTTCCTCTCATCACTCTTTACAACTCCAGAGCTTGAATTTACGTTCAACACCTTCAGAGTGCTCTCTTTCCCTCCCCCCTTCTTCCGGTGCCTCCTATCATGGCTACCACCACCTACACCACTACCTTCACACTTCACCTCAGTCTTTTTCCCATGCCTTTGTGCAGGCATAAGGACGTCATCAGAATCTGATGTAGCCGCCCTCTTTCTCGTGACTGTCATGTTACACATATCTTGATCAGATGTTACCTCTCGATGAACCTCCACCTCCACCTGAGAATGGTGTAATGAGTCAATGGATGACTCCAAACCACCATCACGTCCCAAATTATCATGTCTCAGACTTTCTGGAAGCGACGATTCTCCAATGACACCACGCTCAGATGTAACATCCCTCTCTGGTGGTGACAACGTCTTCAACACCTCCACCAATTCCTCCTCAATCTCAAGAACCTTCTCTTGTACTTGCTGCTCCTCCTTATCCACAGGAGACGACACCTGATCAGGCAGTTGGGGGCGGGACTCCAACTCACCACCAGTCCTGTGTGCCCGATCCACTATCTCGCTCCACAAAACACCACGCCCTCCATCCGATGTTTGTTCCTCACCTGCCACCTTTGAAGCAGGGGCTGCGACGTCCACCACAGGTCCAGGCACATGTCTTCGCTTGTCACAGGTCGCCGCTATGTGATCATACTCACCACATAGGCGGCACGTACGTCGTTGTCCTGGGTACATTACCATTACCTGCGTCCTGAAATCTTGTAGGTACACATAGGATGGTATTTGGTGCCTCAAAGTCATTTTGAGGTTGAAAGAACCCTCTGGAAAACCAGCATAGGCTCCTGCCGCCCACGTACCATGTTGAGCATAATGCACCGTCCCATACTTCTCAAAAACTTTCCTTATATCTGCCTCGTCCGCCTCAAAGGGAACGTTGCGTAACTTGATCCACGTATAATACCGTGAAACATCTATCATTCTTACAGTGACAGCTGGTGTGACGTTAAGACTCACGTCCTGAAACCTGGTGATTAACGATTCATAAACCGTTGCTGATAGCAGTTTGACGAAAATTCGTTGTCCTCCGTTCAATGCTACACCATACAAGTCACAATCTTGTACTCCATAAGTCTCCCGTATGATCTTTGGCAATAAGACTTGCGCAGAACTGGTCGTTATCGTTCCTTTAAGTAGCTCGATGCCTACAGTATTTATCCTTCGTCTCAGACTAACCACCATCTTGACGATCACAGTGCACCTAAGTTGTTAGCCGAGGTGTGACAGCACCACTTCACACCACTGCAGCCAGGTAACTGACAAGGGCGCTCGCCTACACACAGCAGAGGGGTGCAGAGCGCTACCGCACACTACCGTGGTCAGGCAGCGAATGAGCAATTGGAATTAGTCGGTTATTGGTTATCATAGGTGTAGGGGTTTTCATGTATGGGTGAGGAGGGATATTTGTGTTATCTCAAGTTCATGTTTGTGTGGTTGTTCATGATTATTCTGTGTAAGACGTGTTTTTGTCTTTATCTATTTCTTGTATTGTATTGTTCTAAATAAAATATAAAAAAAAAAATAAAAAAAAAAAAAAAATCGTCAATGTCATGCCCCTTCAAACAGTCGGTTCTCTGAACCAGTTATCTACAAATTTTGCTTAACTAATGATGAAGTTTTATTTTTTTATGTTGTTGTTAAGGAGAAAACATAATTGTTCCGAATTTAAACTCTTTTTCACTGCACATTTTCTAACCTGATTAATATTTTATGTACACTAAAAAAATAAAAACAAATTAATATCATTTTGTAGAGACCAAGAAAAAGTTTGAGTAAATCTAGATCAGGTGAGTTTAATCTGCCCCCTTCCCAATAATACTTATATCCACGAAACATTAAATTCATCAGTCAGTTGCTCACTTGTTTCCTGATATTTTATCTCTAAAGGGATATTTTTTTTAATTAAATGGATTTATCCTCTGCTTTGATCATTCTTGATGACCTCCCAGTTCCAAGTTGCTAAAGCGCTCAGTTACCACCTAAATGACACTCAAAATGTCAGCCTTAATCGTTGACTTCTTGCCCACACAGTCGGTATTAAAAACAGATTAACTTCAATAGGCCTTTTTAAGGAGGGGATCTTGACATGGTGAAGAGGCTCTTGGTCGGAGGAATTAGACTTTTTGGTCTCCTTTCTCAGACTGAACCTAATTACCCCCTAATCCTCCCTTCCCTATCCCATCCTCCCCATCCCCCTTATCTCTTTCCTCCCCTCTCCCAACCCTCACTTTTTCCTATCCTGTTTGTAGCCTCTGTGGTCGTCTCATCTGGCATTAATGTTTCTAGGTAGTGGGAAGTGTCAGGGTTCATCCTGTTCTATGGGGTTAATCGGGTGTGGTGTAGTTTTCCGTGGATTCTCGATCATCTGGTGGCACCTTGCTCCCTTCCCGGGTTTCCGAGAGGTGTGACAGTGTCCTGCAGGTGACAGTTGTATATCCAGAGGCTGCCTGTCGGCTCTGGGAGGTGGCAACTGAAAGAGGCATGCTTCATGGCGGGTTTCCTATTGCCCTCTCTTTTGCCCGCTGAGGTGGTTCAGTAAATGTGAGATTGCTGTCCCAGGGCGCTGGTTTATTGCCGTGAAGAGTAGGGTATGGCACAGGTTCCATGCTGCATCTGCACTACTAGAAGTCTCGAGGTCCTCTTGGATGATAGGGGGAACTTACGGCCTTTTCATGCCTTCTAGTGACTGTTCCTTCACTGTCCCACTTTTTTCTTTCTTCCTTGTTTTTCTTTAAAATATTAATAAGAAAGAAGTACCACCATTATGGAGTCTTCGTTCTGTGATAATCCTCCCCCTTACAGGCCCTTTTTTGTTACCGCATCCTGTTACGACCTGGCTTCGTTTTTAGACCATTCTCCAGACTTTTCCCATGCCCCTGTACCTTCTGCTGGTGACACTTCATCACCGGCTCCAGGTGTTCAGACTCCGCCCGTTTCTTGTAGTGTCTCAGCCTCTTGCAAACCTTTAACTATGCATCCAGCTTCCCCGAATATGGTGCAATGATTTTTGAATCACCCACCTACCTCAGGTCGGGCCACCTGCAGAACAACGCCTAAATGTTAAAGACAATTTGCTGACGACAGGTCTTCGGTGTCTGATCATTCCACCCAGAAACGACCTACAGTTCACAAGCATGCTATTCTTAATTCTTGCAGTGGTATGGTGATTTTAAAATGTACCATTGTACAGTGTGATTTTCTGTTTTTCAGTGACAATATTTTGGAGCAATTAGCCCTTCAAGACCTTCCAGTACTCAAAGTGGATACATATGTCCTCCCCACTAGTGGGGGAGGTGCTTTCCCAGTAACATCGCCCACTTAACCTATGACTGCTGTGAACTCCTGTTCTATGCTTTCATAGCGGACCATAACCTAGGGGTCTGTAAAGTAGTCCCTACACCCCAAAAGTGTCAAAATTGCTGGTGCTTCGGATACCCCACTAAATACTGCAGATCTGCAGGGGAGTGCCCGGTCTGCGGAGCCATGGATCATGCCCATACATCTTGCAGTCTTCCCCCACTTGTCTTAATTGCAATGAACCTCATCCTTCTTTTTCCCACCAATGGCAGGTCTATCTTAATGAACAAGAAATCAATTGACTTAAGGAAAGCGAAGGCCTTACTTATGCTATGGCTGTCTCTCGGCTCCACCTTCAAGAAAATCTTCCTCGGGTTCCTTACTCTCAAGCAGCTATGAGACTTCCAACCCTGACGGTCCCCCTGCTTACCAGCTCCTCTGGTGCGATGTCTTCTGATGTCACCCCCGTCTCTAATTCTTTTGCAGTTTTATTCTCTGAAACCCCCATGTCCTTGCCTCTTTTTGCCTCTACCTCTTCATCTTTTCGCCTGCTAGTTTCTCAGTCTGCAAGGCCTTGCACACCTGCACTTTCTTCACGCCTATCACCTGCGAAGTTGAAACTGTCTCCTAAGCCCAAATCCCTTTGCATTCGTCCAGCGTTCACCCCCTTTCTAACTCACACGATGGTGGAGGTTCATCCCCTCCTCATGTGGTCCCCTCTTCTCCTGTTTTCCCACAAATTTCTTCCCCGTTTCCTTCTCCAGCCTCCTTCCTCTTCTGTTCCACTGCAAGACTCTTTTGTCCCTGCTGGCACATCTCTCCAGGTTCATACTCCCCTCCTCTCTCAGACCACCTTGGTTCCTTCCATAGTCTCCCCGATCTCTACTTGCTCTACCTTACTTGACTCCGAAGTCGAGGTATCGGCATCTCTCTTGACCGCCGAAACACTTGATGCTATCTCCACCTATATTGCAGAGACAAAACTCTCAAGGAACACCTGTGCTCCTCCTTATGCCTCTTCTTATTTTTCACAACCCTCACAACAATCTTCTCCTTCACAGCATTCTGATTCCCCCATGCTTACATGCTTTCTGTTGCCTCCACACAATGACTTCACAGACCCTACTAGCCCGTGGATTTTATCGCTTCTCATTGTTAGCATACCTGTCTTTGTGAATTATGACTTATTTACAATGGAATATTCGTTGTCTCAGGGGTAATTGGGGAGAGCTTTAGGTATTGCTTTCCCAGTTTTTCCCAATATGTGTCGGGTTACAAAAGCCTAAGGTTCATTCAGCAGTTATCCGTCCCATTATGGGCTATTGCATTCTTCTGATTCCTTTTTGATGAAATTTTTAATGAGAGTGCACTTTTTGTGCACGCTCGTATACCATTTCAACAGGTCTTTGTTCATTCTTAGCAGCATTATACTGCAGCCCATATTTATTTGCACAGGTGGTATACAATTTGCTCTCTAAATCTCTCCCATTCCAGTGCATTCTGTATCTCGGATGTTGCATTCTTGATCTCTTCTCTGCCACTGCCCATCTTGTTGTTAAGTGATTTTAACGCTCATGATCATATTTGGAGAGGGTTCCACTGTGACTCTCGTTGGAGATGTTATCTCGCACTCACTCTCATGCATTGATTTTTCTATCTGTTCCTCGTCAGTTGCCCTTGATTATGCTTGATCTGTTCTCTCGGATTTGCACGACAGTGATCATTTTCCTATTATTCTTACTTCTACTACATATTCTCAACTGCCTCGACGCCTCTGTTGGCAATCTGAACAAGCAAATTGGGACTTATACTCTCATCTTACAGCTTTATATGAGAACCTTTCTTTGTCCTCTATTGATGAGCTGGTGCACCAGTTTTCGACCTTAGTTTTGACTGCAGCATCACATTCTATTCCTCATACCTCAGGCAGGCATTCTCAGACATGCTTGCCATGGCGGTCTCCTGCAGGTGCTCGTACAATGCGTTTGAAACATGCTGCATGGCGCCGTTATCGATATAATCAGTGTGTAGAATGTCTTTTGGATTTTAAGTGAGCAAGGGCAGTAGCTCGCCGCGTCACGTGTGACACTATGCGCACTTGTTGACAAGATTACGTTTCTTCTGTTACCTCAACTTTCCCTATGTGTGCGGTTTGGAAGAAGATACAGAAGTTGTGAGGCAAGTACACTACTGACCCGGCTCCCATTTTCATGATTGCTGGTGTTAGTGTTGCAAAACTTCTTGAGGTTGCCATGGAAATTGGAAACTATCTTGTCCTTGTTTCCTAGGGGCTTCACCTCTGCCCCTTATTTATTGCTTCCAAGTCTGGCAGGAAGCAATCGCACTTGGATTTCTCTTCCAATGGGATGGAGCCAGATAATGTGCCTTTTACTCTCGTAGAGTTAGGGTCCACGTTTTCCGCTTGCCGGTCATCGGCAGCTGGAGCCGATAATATTCATCTGCGTATGCTTCAGCATCTGCATTCTACAGCCATTGCCACTTGGAGGTATAGCATCTTAGTCCAGGCCCACTCCTTAGGCCTCCGTGGTAATCTACTGACCTTCCTAGCTGCTTTCTTATCTGAAAGACCTTTTCATGTCCATGTTGGCGCATCGCTTTCCTTAGACTTTTTTCAGGCCGAGGATATACCACAAGGTTGTGTCCTTAGTACTACCCTTATTCTCTTGGCTATAAATGACCTACCTTCCGTCCTTCCATTGCGTGTTTGGTTGTCACTTTATGTGGTTGACTTTGCTATAGCTTATGCAGGTGTTGACTGTTGCCTGGTGGTGGCCTCCTTCCAGGATGCAATTGACCGTGTTTCTCACTGGGCCACTACTCGTGGTATTAAATTTTCTAGTAAGTAAACCTATTTCATTACCTTCACTAGACGCCCTCTTTGCCCAGAATATGATACGGTCAAGTTTCTTGGCCTTCTATTTGATGGCCGGTTGACATGGAAACCTCACGTTTCTTCTTTTAAAGCAGCTTGCCATGATCGGCTGAATCTCCTTAATATTCCTATTCATCGTTCATGGGGAGCAGATTGCCAGACTCTCCTCCATTATCAGGGTCTACGTTTATACGTTGGTGCCTTTCGTTCATTCCCTGTTGAAAGCCTCTGTGCTGAGGCGAATGTTCTTTCCTTAGCTGATCGTTGTGATGCTCATTGCCTTCGTTACTTTATCCACTCTCATGTCCTTCGTGTTCCTTCTATGTATAGGTTGTCTCAGACATTTGTACAAGCCTGTTATTTGTTCGGCACCCCTGCTTACTCCGATCATTTTCTCTTTTTCTTCACTCACTCTGGTCTTCTCTCCAGTTGCCTCCCTTGTATGTTACTATAACGTCTGCCTTTTCCCTTACCCCGTGGGTGGTTCCGATGGTTCATGTCTGTTCTCCCCTACTACCATGCGCCAAAGCTCTCCTACCTACGGTTCCTTATCGTTCTCTTTTCCTTGATCACTTCCGGATGCATGTGCGTGATGTCAGTGTTTATACATATAGTTCTAAATTTTCTGACAGTGTTGGTTTCGCAGTGGTATTCCCTGATGATGTTATCTGAGGTCATTTGTTAGACTCAGCTAGTATTTTTACCGCCGAGTTTTATGCCAGCCTCATAGCCTTTTCCATATTACATATATCTCCTTCGGCGTTTGTGATCATTTCAGATTCCCTCAGTGCTTTAGAGCCAATTAAATAATTTGATTCCCCTCATCCATTGGCCCTTTGTATTCAACTTTGGTTGTGCCGTGTGGCTAGCAAAAAACAAAGATGTAGTTTTCTGTTGGGTCCCTAGACATGTTGATGTGCAGGGCAATGAACAGGAGGATGCTGTTGCACGGTCAGCAGTGCATGACTTTCTGCTTTCCTATAGAGTTTCCTAAAGAGGTATTCCATTCAGAGTTTATTTTACAGTCATTTTTGCCCGTCTTTGCAACTGTTGACAACAACAGTGGTCAGACATACACCATAACAAACTGCACACTGTTAAACTGCTTATAGGTTTGTGGCCATCTTACCACCATTGCCGTTCCCAGGAGACTGCAAGCACCAGTCTCCGCATCGGCCACACTCGCCTTACCCATGGGTATCTCATGCAACAACTCCCTATTGCTCTCTCCGAGGTTTGTCGGGTTGCTATTTAGGTTCTTCACTTTTTTTGTGGATTGTCTGGTTTACCAGCAAGCTTGCAGGATTTACCCCCAACGCCACTGCCCTACCTCTCTTACCTTATCGTCCCTTCTTGCAGACGGCTCTGCCTTTGACTTACGATCACTTTTTGACTTTTTGTCAGCAACTACTTTACTATACAAACTTTGATGCATAGGCCCTAGCGTCCCTTTCAGCCCTTTTCTACCCTTACCTCTTATCCCCTCTCCACCCAGCCGTTTATAGCCCTGGCACTATTTTCTGCCCTACAGTGCTGCATGACCCTTCTCGGTTTAGCGCTTTATTATTTGATTATAATATAACCTCAATGGAAAGTGTGAGTTTCTGAGGATTTTGGCAGGGTTGCTTTCACTTTTGAGCAATTTCACCTTCAGGACAAGTCAGAACTGAAGGAAGTTAGAAAGAAGAATCATCATCTTAGAGAGAACAATATTCATCAAAGATACAAAGACATGATTAGTCGCATTTGTGAGAGAATCTGCCGCAAATTACTTAAAATTAATGGCAGGACTTTTTTTAATCTGAAACTGCAGAGGAGACTGCCAATCCGGCCGTTGTCTTGCCTTATGAATGTGGATCAGCCATCGACAACGTCACATCGATGATGACTTTTGAAAGGAAGAATATGACTTGGGTGAGAAATTCCGAGAATAAGTTTATGGACAGAGGTTTCAGTAGTAATTATATGAAGAGGAGGCAGAAGGTTAATTTTCGTGAAGCTCGGATGGAGTATAGCGTTAGTCGACTCGACAAAATCATAACGTAATAGTGTCAACCGTATTATCCACCACAATGCTGGAGATAAAAATGATGGTAGGCTATGAAGTGGAGACCTGAGAAGCAGGCAAGGAACAGCGACATATATAATTAGGAAGGAGAGATTACATAATATGTGAAATTTTGCAGAGAGGAACTGAAAATGCAAGGATGTCTAGAGCATTTGCAGTAAATTTCTGACTGGATAAAGAATGTAGGTATGAGTGACCACTGGACCCACTTTAATAGCATAAATGACATGTATGCCTTTTAAGGAATGCAGTCTTACCGACCTCTGTACAAAGAGCCGTTGCTACTGTGTATCAGGCTTTACACTAGAGGAAACAATCTGCTTGAGTTGGTTCTTGCCAACAAAGAATCACTAATTAATAATCTTGAGGTTAATGATGAGCTTAGGGAAAGCAATCACTAATCACTTAGTTTCAATATATCATGGAATTACCCAGATAAATGCAATCAAGTCTCTATCCCAGACTTCTGCTTGGCCGATTTCATGGGACTGAGAAATTATGTGAGTGGGCTAAATTGGGATGACCTGACTATGGGTCAGGTAGGTGGTGTTGGTTGCCAATACATCGTTTTTCAGAGCAGACAACTTTTATTCCGAGTAGGGAAATTAGATCTAACAAAAATTATTCCAAGTGGATAAAGAATGGATTACAACATCTTCTTGGTCAAAAGAGACGCATGCATAAACATATCAAAAGAGGAGAGGGGCAGTTAAGGAATCAATACATTCAATTAAAGACAGAAATAAAAAAAATAGGAATAAGAAAAAAAAGAAACAAAAAGGGATTATGAGGTTAAGGTTACAAGGGATTCGAAGACTAACCCAAAAGGGTTCTTTCAGGTATACAGAAGTAAGATTAGGGACAAGATAGGCCCAGTCAAAAGTAACTCAGGTCAGATCACTGACAGTGATAAGGAAATGTGTGAACTTTTCAAAAAATTACTTCCTCTCAGCTTTTACTCAGGTAGATACTAACGAAATTACAGAAATAATAATAATGTTGAACAGGACGATAATAAATTACGTATGATTGGGGTAACTAGTGACATTGTCTTCAGAAAATAGAGAAAATGAAACAAAACATATCCCAGGCCCTGATGAATTGTCTGCAAGGGTTTTAAAGAATGTAAAGAAGAACTTAGCAAACATTTGTCTAATCTTTTCAAGATATCACTACAAACTAGAATAATGCCAGATAAGTGGAAAATGGCAAATGTAATACCTATTTACAAGGCAGATGACAGGTCCTAAGCTTCGAACTATATACCAGAGAGGGAAAATTTTTGGAATCAATAATTGCCGAGGCAATTCGTAGCCATCTTCAAAGGCATAAACTGATTAATGAATCTCAACACGGTTTTACAATGAGGCGTTGTTGTCTTACGAATTTACTGACTTCTTTTACTAAGGTATTTGAGGAGATAGATCATGGTAATGAATATGATACTGTGTATATGGATTTCAGTATGACTTTCGATGGAGTTCCACATCAGAGGCTATTGAGGAAACGTAAGATACATGGAATAGGAAGAAACAAATTTTCCTGCGTAGAGGCAAGGTTGACAAATAGGCAGCATAAATTTGGGAGAAATCACAGTGGGGTCATGTCACAAGCGGTGTTCCACAGTGGATCAGTGTTCGGCCCCTTGTTGTTCACAATTTACAAAAACGACATAGATGGTAGAGTAAATAGCGACATAAGCAAATTTGCTTATGTCACTATTTATTCCATCAGGCCATCCTATTCATTCTAATGGTGACATTAGAGCACTCCAGGATGATTTGAATAGACTGATGCAGTGCTTGGAGAAGTGGCAGATACAGTTTAATATAGACAAATGCAAAGTTCTAAATGTTGGACATGAAAATAACCATGCCATATGTAAACTAAATAATATAGATCATAATATTACTGACTGCAAAAAGGATTTAGGAGTTCTGGTTAGCAGTACTCTGAAACCAAGACAACAGTGCACAAGTGTTCTCAATAAACCTTGGCTTCATATCAAGAAGAGAGAAGTCCTCAGGTTGTACTTCAACTCTGTATATCCTTGGTTAGGGCTCATTTAGATTATGCTGCACAGTTCTGGTCACCGTATTACTGAATGGGTATAAATGCTCTGGAAAACGTACAGAGGAGGATGACAATGTTTATTCCATGTATCAGAAATCTTCCCTATTAGAATAGACTGTGGGCCCTACAACATCACTCTCTAGAAAAGCGTAGAATTTGGAGGGATATTATTGAAGTGTATAAATAGAAAACAGGATTAAATAAAAGGGATGTAAATAGTGTGCTGAAAATATCTAGCCAACACATGGCTAGCATCACTGGTTTCAAGTTGGAAAAATTCAGATTCAGGTAGGATATAGAAAGCATTGGTTTGGTAATAGAGTTGTGGATGAGTGGAACAAACTCCCGAGTACCATCATATAAGCTAAAACGCTGTGTATCTTTAAGAATAGGTTAGGCAAATACATGAGTGGTTTGGGTGGGTGTGCATTGGACCTGACTAGCTTGTGCTACTGGGTCTGATGCCGTGCTCCTTTCTTAAGTGGATGTGACCTGACTGGATGGATCATTGGTCTAAGCTGGGGGTGACATGGACCTGCCTTGCATGGGCCAGTAGGCCTGCTGCAGTATTCCTTCTTTCTTATCTTCTTACGGTCTTATACAGCTTGAGTAATGTATTTTTATGGGAAAAGTATGCATTTTCAACCTATAGATATAGGAATTATAAAACATCATTTTTTCCTCAATACATCTGCTTCTTTCTATCTTACAATTGAAGGTTACAGGTGTTTCTGTGTTCCTTAACAGGTTGGTATAAATTCTTGCCTGTTTCTCCATTCCATTTCAACGCATCCCTAACAAGGGATTCTGTATTAACCAGCATTGATTTCTAAGAAGCTGACTGGTTTTAGTCTGGCCAGGTATTTAAAGGTACCTTCGGAAATAAATGTTAGTCTAATATGGGTGATAATGAGTGTTGGAGAAATTTTGCTGACCACATTACTGACAGGAAAGATTATGCACAAGGTGCAAGTTCTCTTAAGTACGTTTTTGCTGTCTGATAAAGTGGAGGGCAGGTTTGCCACTCTGAGATGAAGTATTGTGGAAACTGAATGTTTTCAAGATGTGTCTGAGATATTTATCCCCAATTGTCTTAGACATGCATTCACTGCACACTTTCCCTTTTGGGAAAGCGCTGCATACGAACAGGATCCTTTCCTTTGATATAATTAGATCAATGTAATTAGCCAGCAAATCTTCATATTTGCATTTCCAACCATTGCCTCCTGCACTGAGAAGATGATGTATTTATCTAACCTGTTCACTTCGTCACCCACAGTTAAACACATTCTGTCTCGCCTTCTTATCCCTATTATTACAGAAGGCTCGGTGCGTATACCAAATCTGAGAATCGCCATCACCAAGAATGTCACTTTTTTCGTACCTGCTGAGACGTTTGTCATGCCTGTCTTCTTTTCTGAAACTACACACTTTTTTCTCTAACCTTGGTTCAACCTTCTTCAAATTCATCCTCTAACTTTGGGAAACTACTTTTCATTCATTACATTCAATATGTTTCTCTTCTTTCCTGCCATCCTCATCATAAACAACTTGAACAACGTCCTTTACAACATTTAACTAACCTTCTATAAGTCTGCAATGCTCTTGGAAGATTATTTCACATGTCATTGTGTCTTGTGCTCGAACATTTATTGTAAAATTCCTTGAGAAAGTAACTCAGGTTCACATAATATCTATTAACCACAAAAAAAATTAGGGGATATTAAATGATTAGCAGTAATAAGTAATGTGGTGTTCTTCAGTATGAGTATATTTTGCGTGAGGGCATTTTGGGGGTCACAGAAAGGTGTGATTTTTGGGGCTCAAGATCCTTGACCATGACTAATATTGTTCCATTTGCCTTACCATGTCATCCCCTCACGTCCCGTTCAACCTTCATCTCCCCTACACTCTCATTCCAATGTCCCCCTCATATCCCCTCATCTTCCTCCCATACCCAATTTCCCCGTTACCTCTCCCTCATCCTACATCTGGGTGGATTCTTGATCCTCGGATCAAGATTCCACCTAAGACCAAGCCTCACCGCTACCATCACCCCCTCACCTCACCTCCCTCTATCCCCTCTCCACTAACTCCATCACAACCCCCATCCATCACTTCCTCCACCATTACATTTTGTTTTAAAGTGTATTCACTTATTTCCTCCCTCTCTCCTCATCACAAGTAATGTTGTAATGTGTGATGCATTACCTGTGATTTTTACCACCACTGCTCTAAGCTCCCAGAACTACCCTCTCACACTCTCACTAACACAAACTCTCCTATATTCAGTTTTCTATTAAATAACTAAAATAAATATATTTTTCTTACTCATGACTACACAAGTTCTATAAAAGTATCTCAAGATATATTATCATCCCTAGAAATAATAAAAAAATTTCTTGAATATATTTAATAAGAAATACAACTTTAGTAGACATTACATTGTAAAATCATAAATTCTTCAAGAATACCAGTAAAATATTTCTAATAAAGTCTACAACAACCTTTTCTTTTAACCATAACTTTCTGAATGAATCCGATATATCTTCTTAAAGTTCCACATCTAAAGCTTATTTAAAATCTTCTGTTTATTCCACATAGTTAATTCTCTTCATTTTTTAATATAAAATTACTACAATTAATATAGTTTCTTAGACATAAATACACAACTACTAATAATCATAATACCAATCTGAGAATGTTATACTACTTTTATCATCATCAAAAGGTCTTCCAGTTAAAGTTAGTAACATTTCGAAATACATAAAACATACAATTTTATTTTCATACCAACGTATATACAAGGTAAAAACTTTCAGGTATACAGCTTAAATTTATACATTTAATTATACATCACATAGTAAACATTTCTAACATGAGAAATATATTTCTTGTATTCATCACTGGTAAACAATGTTATACAACTTTTACTCTTCAACATTTTATAAGACTTACAATTTTAACTTTTGTTTATTCCATTTATCTTCCTTTTATTCTATTAATTCTGTTATTTTTCTCCATAAATTTACTAAATAAAGCATCTATCTTTTCTTCCAACCTAACCCCCCCATCCTGCATTGTTGGGATCAAGAACCTTGTCAACCTCACTCCGTCACCAACCTTCATATCCTGAACCAACTAACTTCCATTCTCCCTCTTATTGAGAGTGTGACTTTATTACCAACAATACCAGCACAAGCCTCCCTCCCTCACCTACTCAGTCTCCCTTACCTTCTCTATCTCATCATCTCCTCTCTCACATCAACCCTCTCTCATTACTACCTCCAACCAGTCTCCCCTACCCTCCCCCTCCTCCCTCTAATGTCTGACTTACCTGTAACTCATTCAGTCACATAATATCATCATGCACAAACAAGCCGGGGCTCACCTGCTTGCCCCAGGTGTTGTTGTACTCCATTTACCTCCCAGAAGCTCGATTGTTAGCTCAGTCAGCTCACACACTGAGGTCCTTGGTTCGATCCCCGGTACAGGTGGAAATATAAAGACTTTTCCTTAAGACACCTGCTGTCGCTGTTCAACTATCAGTAAAATGGGTACCTGGTTGTTAGCTGACTGGTGTGGGTCACATCCTGGGGACAAAATTTACCTAATTTGCCGGAAAAGCTTTGCATAACAAAGGGCTTTCTATATAGTAGTAGGTCATTGATGTCAACTAAGTCTGTATACGTTGTGCATGTACTTATAGAAATTCAGATTATTATTATTATTATTATTATTATTATTATTATTATTATTATTATTATTATTATTATTATTATTATTATTATTATTATTATTATTATTATTAGTATTATTATTGTTGCTGTTGTTGTTGTTGTTGCTGTTGTTGTTGTTGTTCTTCTTCTTCTTCTTCTTCTTCTTCTTCTTCTTATTATTATTATTATTATTATTATTATTATTATTATTATTATTATTATTATTATTATTATTATTATTTCTCTCCTTTCTCTCCTATTCCTGTTCACTTACACTTCTTTTTTTTCACATTATCACTCCAATTTATAATTTCATAACTTTTTAAGTAAAATTTCTTCTATTCATTCCTTAAAAACTCTTCTATTTACTTTAAAATATACTAAATTTTACATTCCACCTCCAGTAAGTTCCTCCTCACTTGGTGGAGTGATAATAGGGATGAATCAAACAATTATCATACTTATTTCATTTATTCATACGGATATTTAGAGGGTAACCACGAAAGTGACTTACTATTTTCAAGGTAATTTGTGCATATGACGTATATAGACATTTAAAGACACTGAACTGTTTTATACTTAACTCTCAGTACATATCACTACCACCCAAGACCACACACACTACCCATCACACACACCCATATACACTCATTTATCACACTTATATACATTCATTTATACACACTTATATACACTCATATACACTCCCAATACTTATATACATTCACATTCATATACACTTACCTGGAGAACAAGATCCCACCCCTTAGGACCTAAGACCACAAACCCATCATCCCCATCCCTCACAGCCTAACCCTGATTCATCACGTTGAATCATATGAACGAGTTCTTAAGAGTATAAAAGCACTCCCATAGTTCTTTATCTATCTCAAACACCTCGTAACACAAAATCCCTTTCCTATCCCTCACACTATCACTACTACATAACCACATGACAACCGAATTCCTA
Source organism: Cherax quadricarinatus (assembly GCF_038502225.1). Taxonomy (NCBI): domain Eukaryota; kingdom Metazoa; phylum Arthropoda; class Malacostraca; order Decapoda; family Parastacidae; genus Cherax; species Cherax quadricarinatus. Next base: position 30,739 of record NW_027197318.1, on the reverse strand, counting down.
CTCATCGAATCAAGAACCCTAAAACCTCCTTCTACTATCACAACACCAGCTAACTTCAACTCCTCAGATCGAGAGCATCCACTCATATCCCATTAAATACCATACTAAACATGGCTCATAACATATTTCATTTCATTTGATCAAATTCAATAAATCTTCATAGAACATTCATAAAATCCTATATTTTCACTTTATTCATGTCAACGCGAGGTCACTGTTACCCAAAATAGTGACTTGGTCCATTTAACATCCCAGCTAAGTTCTTAATTAAAAGATGGTGCCTCTGAATTGCCAATTTCCATTGCACACATAATAAATATGTCCATCACCACAAATACTGTTCCAGATGGGATCAATGATACCAGGGTTACTCCTGTGGAATTTTCTTTAATATAATTTTCATAAATTCAGTATGTGTATATATGAATTATATAATAATTGTGAATTAAAATGTGATGCTGATCTTACCCTTCGAGAAACTTAGTGTGAAGGAGAGTGTGTAGCGGCCGCGCAGTGATATTGGGATAGGGGATGCAATAGTGAATAAGTAAGTTTATGCATGTATACACAAATACAGATACATCGATTATCATACACAGCTGCATATGTGTAGAAACCTAGGATAACCCTGAGAAGTCAAAGTGACTTATTTCCATTGGGGTCCTTTTAATACCTTATTATTGCACTATAAAGGAGATAATATCTTATTATTATACGATATGGGAGATATACTAGAAATAAGGTAAAATGAGTTATTTATATTTACAAGTGTGTTAGCTAGAAAAATATAAAAAATGATTCTCGTCTCTATCTATCGCTACATTCATTAGGCACTTTTGGCTCTTTTCTTGAACTGGTTCATGCTATGACTGGCTTTGACATGTGCAGGTAGTCTGTTCCATTCCTTCATTGCTGTACAATGAAAGGGGTTTGAAGCCTGGCCACTGACTGTGGGTACTACAAAGTTGTGCTCTTTCCCCCTAGTACCATGATTGCTGTGTTCCCAGCCTTGACAAAATTAGCAGCAAGATATTCTGGACACTGTTCGTGAGCAATTTTATAAACCTGATTTAACTTCATTTGTTCCACTGTCTTCAACATTCAGCATATCCAATTGTTGTAAATCATAATGTCCTACATGCTCTCTTGGACACGGGTCCAGGATGAATCTTACCATTTTGTTCTGGGTGATTGGCAGTTTATCTTTCAGTTTTTTTTTGTCATGGCAGAGTACCATGAAGAGAAAGTCTAGTCTACATGACACTGTATAAGGGCTAGACATAGGGTCCTGTGAGCCCCAGTAGGTAGACACAGAGCTTGTCTGTAGAGGAACTTCAGTCTGGCATTCGCTCTCTACTATGCTGTTCCCTATCAATTCTCCTGACATGCATGGGTCAAAGGAGGTTCCCAAATATTTTACTGAGGAAACTGAAGTAATGGGTTCCCCATTACACCGGACATTAAAATAATTTACCCTTCTCTTATGCAGAAAACTGAGATACCTGGGGGCTAGAGCCTTGTCTAAGGGCAAAGGTAAAAGTTACACATCACTCAGGCATAAACAGGACACCCAGGGCTATCACAGTCAAAACAGAAAGCGCTAAACCAGTATTTGTTACTTCAGTGGGTTGGTTAGCCGAGGGCAGACAAAACTCCTAGTTAGGAAAATGTAACTATTTATTCGGCATTCGTCTCTCGACCTGCGGGGAGAGAGGACGCTTCTACTGGTTCTCTTGCACGCCACCTGGTGAGGAAAACATAGTATTAGCACCAAGATGGCGGACCGACTGTACCGACGCATAAATACAGTCTGCATTCAGCTGGTTAGAGGATCTTTAAGCAACGACACGATGAACGTTCTCCTGCCAAGCATTATCAGGGACTGTTATGGCATCCCCAATGAAGAGCTGTATGGTGTGGCATTGAATGGAATGTCAAGGGTCTTCGTGAAGTTCATGAGGGCTGACTTCTACTCTACCATCGTAGATGAATTTCAAGAACGACGGATGAGCATCAATTCGGCAGTGGAAGTATGCTTGCATGATGTGTCTAAGTATTTTACTTGGGTGAAGGTAAGGAATGTACCTTTTGAGGCAACAGCATACAGCTTACAAGAAGTGTTCAGTGGTTATGGAACTGTACACTCGACGAGCATGGGAATGTGGAGGGACGGCCCTTATGAGGGGATGCCGGAAGGATCCTGCACACTGAAAATGACCCTGAGGAGACCGATACCATCATATGTTACATTGCGTAACCATAGAACACAGGTTTTTGTACACTATGCGGGGCAGAGGAAGACGTGCCGTTTATGTGACTCTTATGAGCACATGGTGGCACAATGCCCCAGGAGACAGGAGCCTAGGCGTCAGGAGACAGCCTCTGTGGATACGCCATTAGAAGCCACGGATGTAATGACGGGTGAAGTGGAAAGCCGGGGTACAGGCCTATGGAGTGAGGAGGTCGACAGGGCAGAGGTGGTTTTGGAGACGTGTGTTACACTACCAGTGGAAACGGGGGGGGAGGGAATATCGCCGTCAGACAGGCCGTTAGATAATGCAGAGTCAGCTCAGGACGGGATTTTGGAGGCTGTGCTGAAGGATTTTTTGGAAGAGTCGGAGATTGGTGTGGAAAGTGATGTGAGGTCAGGTGATGACAAGGTGATGGATGAACAGAAGCAGGGTAAGGAAGACTTGAGTGAGGTTCGAAAGGAGAGCAATGTGGTGGTGGAGGTCCATCAAGAAGATGTGGTTGCAGAAGAAATGTATGTAGAGGGTAGCTCCCGCAAGAGATCAGCGGGGGCATCAGACATGGACGAGGTCCTCACACCAGCGCAGAGGCCTGGGAAGAAGATGTGGGCAGCTGTGGTTGCAAAGGCAAGTCAGGGAGGCGGGGGGGGGGGCAATGGGAAGCTAGGTGGGAAGGGACAGGGAGGGGTTGGAGGGCAGGAACGAGGGATTGATAGAGAAGAACCGAGACCTATGAAAGGAGGACCAAGTAAGCCTCAGCGGCACAGGGGTAAGCCGCCATTCTTGTAAAATTCAGGTGTGTAACTTTCAATGTAAACGGTCTTAAAAACGAGGTCAAGAAGGTATGGTTAGAGTGGGTTTTGAGGAGATTTAGTATTGATGTCTGTTTTTTGCAGGAACATAACCATAGGTTAGGATGTGAGTTGTTGTTGAAAGGTTATAGGTTGTTTACATGTGATGCTTTGAGGTTGAAAGGAGGTGTGGCTGTGGCGGTAAAGGAGACCAGTCCTTTGCGTATCCTGGGTTGGGAGGAGGGGGGGGGGGTGGGAGGGTTGTCAGGGTGGATGGGTTTTGGGGGGCCAGGAGGGTTAGTTTTGTAGGTGTGTACATGCCAGCAACTAGTAACACTAGAGTGAAGGTGGATTTTGTACGCGAGGTTCTGGTATATCACTTGAGAGGTTTACCTGCTTTTACGGTGATTGGTGGGGATTGGAATTGTGTCATTAGGAAGGGTGATGTGGTTCCGAGGGGGGCGGGTTGTGTTTTGGGGGTTCTGCGGGATGTTTTGCGAGATGTTGGAGCAGTAGATGTGGTGGGAAGTAGGGGATATGGAGTGGAGCACACTTTTATTCGTAGGGGATATGAGGCACGGTTAGATAGGATTTATGTTAGGAAGGGCATAGGTGTGGAGAGGGTGAGGACTATCGATGTGGGTTTTTCTGATCATCGTGCTGTTATAGCAGATTTGAGGGTAGATGGCATAGTGAGGGTTTATGCAGGATATTGGAAATTAAATGTGAGGCTACTTAGGGAAGAGGGTGACCCTACGGGGTTTGAAGATTGGTGGAAATCCTTGTGGGAGACTAGGAATATGGAAATGGATTTGCTGGATTGGTGGGAAATGAGGGCTAAAGTTGAAATTGGGAAATTTTTTAAAGTACGGGGTAAGGAGATGGCTAGGTGGAGCTATGGCCTACAAAATTATCTTGAGGGTCAGTTAAATGACTGTTATGCAGAGGAACGTGTGGGGCGGAGTGAGGATATGGAACGTTTGCGAAATAGGTTGGCGGAAATTCACAATGAAAAATTTGAGGCAATTCGAGTTAGGGCAGGGTTGGAGGATGTCTTAAGGGGAGATAGGCCATCGGGTTTTGTATTAAGGAGGTTTAAGGAACGGCAGGCGAAGACCACCTTGGCGTATATTGTGGCAGGTACAGGGGGGGGTGGCTTTGAGGAGGGTCAAGGCCTATCCACAACGGAAAATATTAGTTTGTATGCAGATTTTTGGTTTAGGGAGAAGTGGAGGAGGGTTGGCAGGGGAGTGGGTGAGGGACGGTTTGGGGATGAAGGGTTTAATAGAGTATTAAGTGAGCAGGACAGTGACAGAATCGAGGGTAGTATTAATGTAGAGGAGGTGGAGGAGGCAGTTTTTGGGATGTGCCAGGGTAAAACCCCAGGCATAGACGGAATACCAAACGATTTTTATAGGTATCATTGGGGGAGTGTACGGCATTGCCTGGTGGGGGTTTTGAATTGTATGTTAAGTAGTGGGAGGATGGGGAAATCACAAAGAACGGGTGTCACGGTTTTAGTGCCCAAAAAGAAGGAATGCCGAGTTTTGAATGATTACCGTGCGATTACGTTAATGTGCTCGGATTACAAAATTTTTGCTAAGGTTTTGGGCAACAGAATGAGGAAAGTGTTGGGTTTAGTGTTACATAGGGGACAGTTGGGAATTCCAGGAAGAAGGATGAGGGATGGACATGGTTTGATTAGGGATTTTCTAGAGAGATGTACGGGAGGGGGAATACTAGGTTTAGATTGGGTGAATGCTTATGATTGCGTGGACAGAGATTTCTTAGGGGTTTGCTTAGAGAGGTTGGGGTTTCAGGAGGGGGTAGTGAGGTGGGTGAACACCCTGTATGATGGGGCAGAGGTGAGGGTACAGGTTAATGGGAGGTTGGGTGAAAGTGTACCAATGGAGAGAGGTTTGAGACAGGGCTGTCCGATGTCACAGCTGCTCTTTGCGTGTGTGCAGAATCCTTTTTATGAGTTTGTTGAGAGGGTAATGAACAGTCAGGAGATGGAAGGGGGGTGCAAAGGGGGCATCGTTGGGTATGTGGATGATACTACTGTTTTGCTAAGGGGTAAGGAGGAGTTAAGGAGGGTGGGTAGAGTGATTCAGATGTTTGGTATGAATACCGGAATGAGAGTTAATACGGTGAAATCAAGGTTACTAGAGGTCGGTAATTGGATAGGGGGGGGCTTGGGGATAGGGTTAGGATGGACAGTGGTTGACAGAATCAAGGTATGTGGGATATGGTATTTGGCGGAAGTGCAGGCATGCAGAAGGGTAAATTCGGAGTCTGTCACGGGTAAGGTTTTAAGTAGACTAGGAGGTTTAAGTGCGAGGGACTTAGCTTTACATCAGAGGGTAGTGGTGGTAAATTCACTTGTCTATAGCAAGGTATGGGGGGTGGCAGAGGTTTTTCCCTTAGAGGTACGAGATATTGTGGAAATGCAGAGGAGGGTGCTGAAGTTTGTGTGGGGATTTGGGAGGGCATGGTTAAGTAAGGAGGTAGTTATGACAGATGTTCGGAGAGGGGGTTTAGGTTTGTTGCCTTTAGGACTGAGAGTAATGGCTGTATATATCAAGTGGAGGTATATGAGGGAAGGGGGTGTGAGGGGCGCTAAAGTAGGAAGAGTTATGGAGGAGGCACGTAAATGGTGGAGTGGGAAGGAATTGAGGGTTTGTGAAGATATGTTGAGATTTTTATTGACAGTGCAACAGGTGGATAAAATCAAAGTGAAACGGTTGGTGAGGGTAGTGAAAGGTCAAGGAATTATGCAAGGGGTAGCCGTGTATCCAACGTATGATTGGGGGGTTATTTGGAAAGATTTTAGTAAGCTTCGGATACCGGCTAGAGTAAGAGAATTAGTATATAGGTTTATCATGGGGATTCTGGCTTCCAAGGAAGTGTTACGTAGTATGGGGTTTGTGGAAGAGGCTTTTTGTCAGTTTTGTGGTGATGTTGAAACGGCGTTTCATGTGGTTTTTTTTTGTACTTCCTTGGAGGGGGTGAGATCATGGATGGGTGGGGTTATCAGACTGTTGGGGGGGGGTCGTTTGCCGCTTTTAAGGGCTTTACTACTGGATGTAAGGGGAGTTCCTAGGGATGTTGGAAGGGCTATAATGTATATCATAGTGGATTATCTGGACATTTCATGGGGAATGAGGGGATTAAGGGGTGATATGAGGATAAAAGCGTTGGCGGCCAGATTCTATAGGACGAAGTGTAGGAATAAGTTGGTTTATGGGGCGTCTTGGGAAAAAAGTTTCCCGGAAGGTTATAGGAATCTCACTGTGGGTTCCCTTAGGCGGGGTCCCTGAGGATGGACAAAGGAGTGGTATCCTTATGGGGGAATGTAAAGGGGGGGGGTGGTTTTTGGTTTATCTGGAACTGATGTAGTGTGTAAGAGGAAGGTAGTGAGAATTAGGTATGGATGGTAAGTCATGTTTCACGAGAATGTTTGTCATAGTGAGATATAAGTGTGGTTTCCAGGGTTACATTTCTAAGCCTGATGGTTATGTTCACTGGGTTTAAAATTTCCTTGAAAGCCAGGATACCGAGCCCTTAGGATCTCGTTTTTAAGTAATTAGATTGGCACGTTGGTATCAACACAAAATTTTTCTGAGAAACGTGTCAGTTCTTTTGGGACTGGCACATTACAGCAGCCTTATTCTTATAACTACTCTAGTTTTTTTTTTTTTAGTCTCGGGTTCTTTAAATAATTTACATAGCCTAGTATTGTACCGCTAATGTGGCAAGTGGTGTATTATCTTGCATTTTGAGTGTGAACTTCACTATATGCAAGGTTTTGAATGTTTTGTAAGTCATGGTTAACATTAATATTTGATATCATATCGGTGGTGTATATTCTTCTACTTATTACAGTGTAGGTGTATATGAATGTAAAGTTTCATATCTGTTTGAGTCTGTAAATTTTGTGTTTTTGTCTTGTTCATGCACTACCAACTTTTAGGTTTTGATGAGGTCAGGGTATGACCTTTCATTAGGATAATTCAATGTATGTTATTTAGAACGGGGACTGTACATACGGGGAGGGGGGGGGTAGAAGTGTCAGCTGTGTCTGCACTGGCAATAATGATTATTATAAAAGGAGGGTTTATAGGTTATGTATATGGTTGTGGGGTTATGTATATGGTTGTAATATGGCCTTGATCTATGGGTTCTTAAAATGTACCGGGATTGTGTACTAGAGGTTTTGTAATATCTAGTATGGTTTTTAATTTTATACTATAATCATTATTGTATTTGCTCTGTTTATAAAATTCTGTATTGTAAGGATGTGGAAGGTTGGGTTTTCAATATTGTGGTGTATGTGTTAGGTATGATGCTCCTGTTTAGCCAAGTACTTGTGACATGCAAGTAAACTATATGTATTTTTTCTGTATACCGATCTGAGTTGTATATTAATTTAATTTATATATATGTATGTGTATGTATGTATTGTCATCAATACTAAGTACTTCTATAAAGTTACTGTGGATGTGGTTAGGGTTATTGACTAGTTTGTAATGTTGGTGTTTAATTTCATGTTCGGAGAGGTATGAAGTTCACTGTATGTACCATTTATTTTATTTTTCACCGTGGTTTGTTTTGTAAGTAATACAATGTATTATGTATAAGCAGTTATTTAAATAAAATATAAAAAAAAAAACTATTTATTCGTTGAAACATTATATACACACTCTAGAAAACACCTTCATGTATCTCCTATCCTAAACGCCCAAATAGTGGGCACAAGAAGCAGGCGGCTGGCGGTCCAGCAGCCATAACACTTGGCCTAGTCAGTGCCAGGCCTTCACTACTCAAATACCAATCTCATTTCTTATTTCCTCACTCATCCCACAGCACCCTGACCCATGTCAGAGCCTAGGTGAGCATACAGATAAACCATAGAAGAGCCTATGGCTTGAGTTAGCTAAACGAAAGGAGTACACTACTACAAAACTTAGTTTAATATATGGCATCTCGGATGCCAGCCTCCATGCCATGCGGACCCCGTGTATCTCTCGCCCACGCTTATCCACTCCCCCAACCACAGTTGGAAAATAAATCCCTGGCAGGATTTCTTTATAATTTACATTAGGGTACTTTACAGTACCCCCAAATGCACATTATGAATTATAAAATTATGCTTTACAATTATAACATTCATACTATTATGGTACCCTTCTCTACTGTATATACATTACAATATCATGCAGAACCCTGCATAACACCCCCACCCCCAGACCATAGGTCTCACTCTGCTAGTGGAATCCCGATGGACACCGCTAGGCAAAAGGAAAAAGAAAGAAAATAAATCCCACACTAAGGTCTGAGGCAACGGGTGTTACGCAAAAAAGTGGGATAGCTGGGGGCTTGAGCCTGGTCTAAGGGCAAAGGTGGTCAGTCGTCACGTGAGGTCACAGACCCTGAGCTGCTTTGGGGATTAGCGTGGACAGTTACAAAGCATGGCTTGCTTCTGCAGTGTTTTAAAAATTGATGTTGGAGAGTTGAAGGAGGAGGTCTTGCTTCTCCAGGAGGAGATTAGGAGGCTGAAGGTCCACCTCAATGGGTCTGGGAGAGAGTGTGAGATGGCTGGAGTTGTGGGGAATGAGGCTTCTAGCAGTGAGGTGCAGTCTGTCTCTCGCTGTGAGGAGGCTGTAGGTGGGGAGGTAGCAACGGCTACCAGCAGTGAGGTGCAGTCCAGCACCTGCTACAAGTGGCGAGTGGTTCACAGTAATGGGAGGCGCATCAGAGTAAGGAAAGTTAAGAGTGAAGATCTGAAGGTAGGAAATCGCTTCTCTGTTCTTCAGGATGAATGTACTTCAGTGGCCAGTGAAGGTAAGGGTACTACTGCCCCTGCTAACAGAGGTAAGCGCATTCTTGTGGTTGGTGACTCTCAGGTAATATATATTGACCGTGCTTTTTGTAATAGGAATAAGAAGATGAGAGATAGAGTGTGCTTCCCTGGAGCTGGTGTTGGGGACATAGTTAACAGGCTGGATAATATCATGTCAGGTAATGGGAACAAGCCCATTATTTGTCTCAGTGCTGGTGGAAATGATATTGGGAAGGGTAGGAGAGAAGAGCTGCTAGGTAAGTACAGGTCAGCTATAGATTTCATTAAGTCTAAGGGAGGGGTCCCAATCATATGTAGCATCTTGCCTAGAAGGGGAGTAGAAAATGAATAGTTGTCTAGGGAAATTGGTGTAAATTGCTGGCTTGACAGATACTGCAAGGAACTTGCAATCCCATTCATTGACAACTGGAACAACTTTTATGGCAAACATGATATGTATGCAAGGGATGGGGTACATCTCTCTGGGGCTCGGGTGGTAGCACTTGCAAACTCAATTGAGAATGCCATTGGTGAAATGCCTATGATTTTAAACTGATAGAAGATAGAGGTATGGGTGTGTGTGGGAAACAAGCAGGTTGCAACACTAGGGTTGGAAGCAGTAAATGTATAAAAGGCATTCAGCATGAAGTTATAAATAAAGACAATAGATCAGGTCAGCAAACAAAGGGGGACAGCAGCAGACAGCAAGGGACTAGCTCCCTTAAGGTTTACTATACTAATAGCAGAAGTGTAAGAAATAAGAGAGATGAGCTAAGATTAATTGTAAGTGCAGGAAACATAGATATTATTGCTATAACAGAGACCTGGCTCAATCTGAAAGATAGAGAGATGCCCTCTGAATGTCACATACAAGGCTATAAATTATTCCACACTGACAGGGTCAACAGGAAGGGTGGTGGAGTAGCGATGTATGTCAGAGACAATTTAAATTGTTGTGTTAGACATGATATAAAAGTAGAAGCGTCAGCCACTGAATCTGTTTGGTTACAGCTTCTCGAGGGCCGAGAAAAACTAATTTTGGGTGTGATTTACAAGGCCCCAAATCTTGATAGGGAGTGCAGTAAACTTCTATGGGACGAAATTCGTAAGGCATCTACATACGAAAATGTTGTGCTAATGGGAGATTTCAACTATAGACAGATTGACTGGAGCAATTTGACAGGAAATTTAGAGTCAGGTGACTTTCATGATACGATCAGGATTGTTTTTTAAAACAGTTTGTGACAGCCAACTAGGGGAAATAACCTCCTTGACTTGGTTCTTGCCAGTAGGGAAACACTAATTAATAATCTTGAGGTTAATGATGAGCTTGGGGAAAGTGATCAAAAATCACTCAGTTTTAATGTATCATGGAATTCCCCTACTAATGGCAATCAAGTCTCCGTCCCTGACTTTCGCTTGGCTGATTTCATAGGACTGAAAAATTACTTAGGAGGGCTTAACTGGAATGACCTGACTAAGGGTCAGGTATGTGGTGATGGTTGCCGATATGATGCTTTCCAGGGCATAGTTCTAGCTGCTCAGTCAAATTATGTTCCAAATAGGGAAATCAGATCAAACAAAAATGATCCTAAATGGATGAACAATAGATTAAAATATCTGATTTGTCAAAAGAGAGGCATATATAGGCAAATCAAAAGAGCAGAAGGGCAATTAAGAAATCGATATATTCAGTTAAAGAGAGAAATAAAAAAGGGAATTAGAAAAGCAAAAAGAGATTATGAGGTTAAAGTTGCAAGAGAATCGAAGACTAACACAAAAGGATTCTTTCAGATTTACAGAAGTAAGATCAGGGACAAGATAGGCCCACTCAAAAGTTCCTCGGATCAGCTCACTGACAGTGATAAGTAAATGTGTAGAATTTTTAACACATACTTCCTCTCAGTTTTTACACAGGAGGATACCAGCGATATTCCAGAAATGATAAATTATGTAGAACAGGACGATAATAAACTGTGTACGATTAGGGTCACAAGTGACATGGTCCTTAGGCAAATAGATAAATTAAAACCTAACAAATCCCCAGGCCCTGATGAACTGTATGCAAGGGTTCTAAAGGAATGTAAAGAGGAGCTTAGCAAACCTTTGGCTAATCTTTTCAACATATCACTACAAACTGGCATGGTGCCAGATAAGTGGAAAATGGCAAATGTGATACCTATTTTTAAAGCAGGTGACAAGTCCTTAGCTTCGAACTATAGACCAATAAGCCTAACCTCCATAGTGGGAAAATTTATGGAATCAATAATTGCCGAGGCAGTTCGTAGTCACCTTGAAAAGCATAAATTAATCAACGAATCTCAGCATGGTTTTAAAAAGGGGCGTTCCTGCCTTACGAATTTATTAACTTTTTTCACTAAGGTATTTGAGGAGGTAGATCATGGTAATGAATATGATATTGTGTATATGGACTTCAGTAAGGTTTTTGACAGGGTCCCACATCAGAGACTATTGAGGAAAATTAAGGCACATGGAATAGGAGGAGAATTTTTTTCCTGGATAGAGGCATGGTTGACAAATAGGCAGCAGAGAGTTTGCATAAATGGGGAGAAATCAGAGTGGGGAAGCGTCACGAGCGGTGTTCCACAGGGGTCAGTGTTGGGCCCCCTGCTGTTCACAATATACATAAACGACATAGATGAGGGCATAAAGAGCGACATAAGCAAGTTTGCAGATGGCACAAAAATAGGCCGACTAATTCATTCTGACGAGGACATTCGAGCACTCCAGGATTTGTGAATAGACTGATGAAGTGGTCGGAGAAGTGACAGATGCAGTTTAATATAGACAAATGCAAAGTTCTAAATGTTGGACAGGACAATAACCATGCCACATATAAACTAAATAATGTAGATCTTAATATTACGGATTGCAAAAAAGATTTAGGAGTTCTGGTTAGCAGTAATCTGAAACCAAGACAACAGTGCATAATTGTTCGCAATAAAGCTAATAGAATCCTTGGCTTCATATCAAGAAGCATAAATAATAGGAGTCCTCAGGTTGTTCTTCAACTCTATACATCCTTGGTTAGGCCTCATTTAGATTATGCTGCACAGTTTTGGTCACCGTATTACAGAATGGATATAAATGCTCTGGAAAATGTACAAAGGAGGATGACAAAGTTGATCCCATGTATCAGAAACCTTCCCTATGAGGATAGACTAAGGGCCCTGAATCTGCACTCTCTAGAAAGACGTAGAATTAGGGGGGATATGATTGAGGTGTATAAATGGAAGACAGGAATAAATAAAGGGGATGTAAATAGTGTGCTGAAAATATCTAGCCTAGACAGGACTCGCAGAAATGGTTTTAAGTTAGAAAAATTCAGATTCAGGAAGGATATAGGAAAGTACTGGTTTGGTAATGGAGTTGTGGATGAGTGGAACAAACTCCCAAGTACAGTTATAGAGGCCAGAACGTTGTGTAGCTTTAATAATAGGTTGGATAAATACATGAGTGGATGTGGGTGGGTGTGAGTTGGACCTGATAGCTTGTGCTACCAGGTCGGTTGCCGTGTTCCTCCCTTAAGTCAATGTGACCTGACCTGACTAGGTTGGGTGCATTGGCTTAAGCTGGTAGGAGACTTGGACCTGCCTCACATGGGCCAGTAGGCCTTCTGCAGTGTTCCTTCGTTCTTATCTTCTTATGTTCTTATCTCAAGCCCAAACCGGCCACCCAGGGCTATCCCAGTCAAAACAGAAAGCGCTAAACTGGTATGTGTACTTCAAGGGGTTGGGTAACAGAGGGATAGGCAAAAATCCCAATTAGGAAAATATATCTATTTAATCACCATAACATAACATAACAGAAAAACCTTAATTCTAAATGCCCAAATAAGGGTACACACCACAGCTGGCTGGAGGTTCAGCCACCATAACCACTAGGCTTCGTCAGCGTCAGGCCGTCATTACGCTACAAACCTCATTTCTTATTTCTTCACTCATCCCACAGCACCCTGACGATGTCAGAGCCTGGGTGAACATGCAGGTAAGCCATATGCGAGCCTATGGCTTGAGTTGGATAAATAAAATGAGTGTACAACTACAAACTTATCTTAAATACACAGCATCTCCGACGCCAGCCTCTACACACCCTGCTAACGTCACGTGACTCCCTCAAACCACCTTACTCCGCATACCCAAACATCCTTGGAAAATAAATCATTAACAGAATTTCTTTATAATTACAGTTAGAGTACTTTACAGATGCACATTATAAATTATAAAATTATTCTTTACAACTATAATATTCATATTATTATGGCACACTTCTCCACTATATGTACATTACAATGTCATGCAGAACCCTGCATAACACCCCCACCCCCAGACCATAGGTCTCACTCTGCTAGTGGGGTCCCTACGGACACCGCTAGGCAAAAAGAAAAAAAAAGAAAATAAGCCCCACATTAAGGTCTGAGGCAACTAGCAACATGATAACTGGGTAATGACCACCATACAATCACGGTCTTTTGGTACTACAAATATGCAATATTAACAAACTGAGGTACTAGATTGCAGACATATGAAACTCGTCGAACATAAAAGTGATCAAGTTCTATGCCCAACGAGCTCACAGTCACACTCTTAGACAGCTGTTTTAAGGAAAGGCACCATTACAACACAGCGCTGGCCAGGCTCTGGCGTTGATGCATTTTACCTAAATTACATCAAGGACCCTGGAGTCACCCCAGCGGTGATCCAAAAAGGAAAAATTGAAAAAGAGTCCTGGAGAACCAAAACACCTCGGATCAAAAGACATGACCCAAACAGTGGAGGGCATCACCGCCAGCCCCACATTCACTAAAACGTTAGGTCCAACAGTCCCTATACCAACATGAAACAGAGGTGAGGCATTCCAGCCAACACCTAAAAAACGTAGCATACCTTACCTAGGCATGGCCTTTGATGTGACTACCCCCCTAAATACACACACACTAGGGAATCCTTAAACCTCCAGCTCCAGCTCAACCTGCCCTTCTCCTTTGGGTGGTCCAGAGTTCCATCTACTCGTCTACCGCAAATCACTGCAAATTAAGAATAGATAAGTGATCTATACACTACATTGTGCACTTTAAACACGAGACAAGGCATCAGCAACCACATTCTCCGCTCCCTTCACATAATGAATCACCAGATTAAGAGGTTGGAGAAACAAGGCCCACCTCGTAAGTCTCTGATTGTGGTTCCTCATTAAGTGAAGGAAACGTAAGGGATTATGGTCACTATACACAGTTATAGAGTGAACTGATGATGATATATGCACCTCAAAATGTTGCACTGCCAACACTAAGGCAAAAGCCTCCTTTTCTATGGAGGTATAACTTCTTTGGTGCCTGCTACTTTTTGCTGAGAAGCAGCCGAGTGGCATTACTTCTGCTCTACCCTGCAACAAGACTGACCCAACCTCTGTTTCATTTTGCAAAACCCGGGGTGGGTAACTCAGGATTACACATAAAAGATCTTGAGGGTTAATGGCATACAAATTAAAGTTACAAATACGGGCGTGTCCTTGGCACACATGGTCGTGGGAAGCAGATGACGCACCCACTGTTCATTCACACAATTTGCATGTAGTTCATAAAGAGGAGACAAAACCTAATTTTTTAATTGTCCCTGGCGGCAGTCAGTGCACGTTTTCAAGGTATCACCTAGTGTAAGACCAGTAAAAAACAACGTCCATCGACTCTCGCTGGATACAAACACAGTCTCTAGAAATAAACACTTCACTTCCTTCAAGGAACCTATTTCACCCCAGCTTACATCATGCCAGGCCTGCTGATATTTCACAAATTCGGAAACCTCTACCTCATGGGGTTTAACATGGCCCCATTTTTCAGCATCCCAAAAGTCATTCACTAAGGTGCACCATGGCTGAGCCAACACTTCAACCAGTCTTTCAGAAGATCCAAATCTTCCACAATCTCTTACAATTTTCCTGCTTACATTATCTTTCTCAGGGACTTTATCCATCATCATTTTGAAGTCACCACACAGTTCCATCATAGCCTTCCCAGGACCCGGCTCCAATGCCAATCCCATCTCTCCAGCTTCCAGAATGTGTAGCACCACCTCATAGTCCCACGTCATCCTGGGCGGACTGGCAGACTGGTGCACTAGTGCCATCGACCTCATCTTAGCCAAGAATTTTCTGAAACCGAGAAAAAACACCGCTGGGGAAACATCACCATCTTCACGTAGCACATGACTTAATGATTCCAGAGTGCTTCCCCACACGGTAATGAAAGGGAGGGCAATTCCCTCCTCCCAGGCCTTCTGGTACTGGGTAAAACAAATATGCATTGCCCTGAGAGACTGGGAAAACCATGGAGCTTTTCTTTGACTCCTAGGATGATATACATTGGTAAATTTAACCTCAAGTAGGCCTCTCAAAACTACATGACATTTCATAAAATATGACTTCTGGGTGATTTGTGCAAAGCCTAAGAGACAAAAATGTTTCACCAGAAATCTCAAAACCACACACACAAAATTATTCAGAAAGGGTACAGACTCTGGTAACCTGTTAGAAAAGGAATTTATTAATAAAAACTGATTATTTAGCTCTCCCGTCTTAACACTGAAATGCCGTTTCTTCAGAATCTGTAAAAAATACTGACAAAGACACTTTAATAGTTCTGCCGCGTCCACATAAGCACAGGTCCTCTTAAAAAGAGTCTTGCTCATTTGATCAACTCTGCAAAATAAACACTTGGTAAATTTGGGAACCACATCCTCCGCGACAACTGATAAATGAATAGCGTTCCGGAGGTCACAACCTTCCCGGGCCTCACTCAGCTGCTGCAGAGTCAGGGGATTTTTTTCCACATCAGCACCAAGACCACTTCTCCAACCGAGTTCCGGTTGAGCCGGTTCATCACTGCTCAGAGTCTCCTGCAGGTCAGACTCAATGAACAGGCTCCCCATGCCCAAACCATCACCACAGTGTGCAGAAGGGTCACAGGGAGGCACAGCTCCTGCCTTGTTCCCCTGTTTAGTCCGAAAGCACATTGAAAAATTTTCAGGTACCGTTGCTCCAATTGGTTCATTACCACCTTATAAAGCAGGGTCCTGCAAAACCAAACATTCCTCACTTTTGAGGAGTCCCACAACGTTGTTTCCTAGTAGAAGGTCAACTCCTGCAAAAGGTACATCTTCTGCAATACCTACAGGTAGGTACCCAGACTGGTACTCAGACTCTATCCATAACCTGTGCACTGGAGTCCTGACAGGGACTCCAGTTATCCCTTTAAGAAAAATGTCCAATCCGGTGTAGGTATCATCCGACACTGGCAATACACCCCTGCGAAGCAAGGTGTATGTGCTACAAGTGTCCCTCAAAGACATAACACCTGTGACCCTACCTTCATTTTGGTGTAAGGCTACAGTAGACTTACTTGAATAGACCTTCATCCGAGGGTCAAAGACAGCTGGTCTTCTTTGGATACCTTGGGGCAAGACTGCAATGCAAGCCACATCATGTGTTATCGGTGTATTTACTGGAGAAGCATCTGCCGCAGCCTGGTCCCTAAGCATCTTTCGACAATATGGCTGCAGGTGTCCCTGTTTATTGCAATATGTACAGTGATAAGGTTTAAAGGGCCCCTGCCCATTTGACCCAGGTTGGATCCCTTGGTTCTGGGGAACTGGGCTCGTCCCACCTGTTCCTTGTAGTCCTGGACCTGTGACAGCTGACTTAAAACCTCCTCGAGTGGGTACTGGAAAATTAGGGTTATTAAAACTCTTGTGGTTATTAGGCTGATAAATGGGTGGCTTAAACTTCTGAAATTTCTTATTCCTATTGGTGGGTGGAGAAAACTTACCATTATTAGTATGTGGGGTGTGGTAACTGCTACCAAATTTTTGGTTAGCTAAAACTCTGTCACCCAGCTCTAAAGCATTATTAAAATCATCAAGATCCTTCTCTTCAAGATAAGCCTTAAGGTCAGAAGGAACATTTCCCATTAGATCCTCTAACAAAATTAAGGTAATTACACCTTCATAATTGCCTACCACCCCCTTTGAGCGACACCACCTATTTAGAAGTGACGTCTTCTCCTTACCATATTCCACCAAAGACTGCCCTGACTGAAACTTTAGTCCTCTGAATTTCTGCCTGTATCTTTCCGGCAACATTTGATAAGCCAGTAAAACTACCTCTTTTAGCTTATGATAATCAGAAAAGGCAGATCCTTCTAAAGAACTAATAGCCTGTAACCCTTTACCAACTAATTGGGTTCTTGCTAATGTCGCCCATTCCTTTTCCGGCCAAACTTGGGATTTGGCCGTACTTTCAAATAACATAAAAAACTGGTCTGGGTCTTTCTCTAGGAATTTGGGCACAAATTTTATGGTATTATCCAAGTGAAAAACATCTACCCTTGTGTCTGTGTCTGGGTGAGAAGCAAGCTGCCTCTCTTTAGCTCTTTCTTGAGCTCTAAGCTCCTCTAAGGCTCTCTGTTCCTGGATCTTTGTACGCTCAATCCTTAACCGTTCCTTTTCTTCTGCTACTAGGGCTAATTTCATTTGTAAAATTACTACTTCCTTATCCAGGTCCCTATCATGGGGATTTGATTCAAAGTCACCTTCCAAATGCATGTCATCCTCAGAATTTTCACCAGTGTCAGCCATTTTGAGAAATAATAGCACCAAATCTTACTACCAGCCACAGAACTTACTGATATAAAATAATAAAGCACACAGCAAGGTACATATACTGAAGTAGTATATTCACAAGGAGTTGTCATTTGACTCCCTCAAATTAAACAGGATTGCACACAAAAAGATAATCCTGGCAGAAAAAAAAATAAGAGCTACTGCACTTGCAAAGGTAAATTATTTCCAGAAATTTAGGTGAGCATAATCCCCTAAAAATCAGCAAGATTGTACCTGCAAGGGTAAATTATGCACAAAATATCAAGTATTAATAACACCCTAAAAATCAACAATATGGTACAGAAAGGTAAATGATTTATAGAGTATTAATTAATAATAACACCCTAAAACCAGCAATATTATACAGAAAGGTAAATTATTCACAGGGTATTAATTAATAATAACACCCTAAAAACTAGCAATGTTGCACACAAAAGTAAATTATTCACAGGGTATTAATTAATAATAACACCCTAAAAACCAGCAATGGGTTGCACACCCTAAAAGTAAAAACAAAGGTAAATTATTATTTTAGTGTGAGTGTTATAGTGAATGCTTCCTCTGACCAACCCAGTAAAGAATGATTATTGACTTTCCAGGTTGCAAACTTGAATTACCACATAAAATTTGATAATTCTCCCATATACAGGCCCCCATGATACGCAAAAATGTGGGATAGCTGGGGGCTTGAGCCTGGTCTAAGGGCAAAGGTAAAAGTTACACACATCTCAAGCCCAAACCGGCCACCCAGGGCTATCCCAGTCAAAACAGAAAGCGCTAAACTGGTATGTGTACTTCAAGGGGTTGGGTAACGGAGGGTTAGGCAAAAATCCCAATTAGGAAAATATATCTATTTAATCACCATAACATAACATAACAGAAAAACCTTAATTCTAAACGCCCAAATGAGGGTACACACCACAGCTGGCTGGAGGTTCAGCCACCATAACACTAGGCTTCGTCAGCGTCAGGCCGTCATTACACTACAAACCTCATTTCTTATTTCTTCATTCATCCCACAGCACCCTGACCATGTCAGAGCCTGGGTGAACATGCAGGTAAGCCATATGCGAGCCTATGGCTTGAGTTGGATAAACAAAATGAGTGTACAACTACAAACTTATCCTAAATACACAGCATCTCCGACGCCAGCCTCTACACACCCTGCTAACGTCACGTGACTCCCTTAAACCACCTTACCAACATCCTTGGAAAATAAATCATTAACA
The DNA here is from genome assembly GCF_038502225.1 of Cherax quadricarinatus. Lineage (NCBI taxonomy): Eukaryota > Metazoa > Arthropoda > Malacostraca > Decapoda > Parastacidae > Cherax > Cherax quadricarinatus. The sequence continues at coordinate 11,953 of NW_027197318.1, read as the reverse complement.
GAATTTCTTTATAATTACAGTTAGAGTACTTTACAGATGCACATTATAAATTATAAAATTATTCGTTACAACTATAATACTCATATTATTATGGCACACTTCTCCACTATATGTACATTACGATGTCATGCAGAACCCTGCATAACAACGGGCAAAAGGATAACTGTGGAATGACCACTATATAATCACGGTCTTTTGGTACTACAAATATACAATATTAACACACTGAGGTACTAGACTGCTGACATGTGAGACTCGCCGAATATAAGTGATCAAGTTCCAAGCCAAACGAGCCCACAGCCATGCTTTTAGACAATTGTCTTAGGAAAAGGCACCATCACTACACAGAGCTGGCCAGGCACTGCCGTTGATCCATTTTACCTCCATTACATCAAGCAACTGTATAAACTAGCAAGTTAACTTTGTACATAAGTGCCCTGAGAAGTGGCCTTTAATGAAAAAACACCAAAGCTTAGTATGTTGCAAGAGAGACCAAACTATATGTGACATCAAAACAAAAAAAATTAAACAGTACATTTTCCATGAGGAGTTCAAAGAAAAGTAAAACAGATTTTAAGAACATAAGAACATAAGAAAGAAGGAACACTGCAACAGGCCTAATGACCCATGCATAGCAGGTCCATGTCCTCCCCCCTGATTAGCCCAATGATCCACCCCCCTGGATACGCCCAATGACCCACCCAGTCTGGTCACCTCCACTCATGGAAGGAGCATGACACAAGACCAAGCAGCACAAGCTAGTCAGATCAAACTTACACTCACCTCACCCACTCATGTATTTATCTAACCTATTTCTAAAACTACACAACATTTTAGGCTCAATAACTGTGTGAGGGAAAAGTTCAACAGATAGGAGTAGCGAGCGAGTATATGGTAACGATAGTTTGATTGCCAGCTGCTTGTTAAGGTAGGGTAAGTCTAGCTCCCACTATCCCCCCCTTTCTCCCCACCCTGAAAGGTGACGTGTGGGGCTCCGGCCAAACAGTAATCACCGACTCACAGCTCCCAGCACAACTGTAAGTAAAAGCCTCTGCTTCTATTCTAGTGGACTTATTGGTTGAAAGCTTCACTTTTGACCAATAATAAACTTAGTCCTTTCAGCCTTGATCTCCATGTTAGATGTTTTGATAATCACCACATCTTTTAGGCATTGTACTTATCATGGAGAGTGATTTCTTAAGCAGTGTTTAACCTGTCTCTCTTTCCAGCTTGGAATGACAGATCGGGTCACCTGCCAACCAACGAGAAGTGTTGGAGGAGAAGGACTTTTGCAAATGTCCGGATCTATCTACCTGATTAACTGTAGGCGACAGCAGACAACAACCCCTCATCTTTGTAGTGGTAAAAAACCTGCTTTTCTGTTATCTGGACTAACTATTCAATGCTATAGACTCTGTGAAGAACTAGCCATTGGGTTGTCACCAACACCTGTGATCACCCCCACATCATCAGTAACAGCTACAATTTCTACAAGACAGTGTCAACCTCCACCAGACACCCCACTGTAACTATACATATTAGCGTTGAATTCAAATGTCATTTTTTCATTTCATTTTTCATTTTTCTTTCAAATAGGATACACCTTCATGTTTCACTGTTTTACCTTTGCATTAATAAATAAATATCTTTGTGAATTATTATTTCTTTTTCTATTCATTAATTTTCCTGAGGAGGAGCCAGCCTTGGTAATACTGTCCGAAGTTGTTACAGGGCTGAGTAAGCCTTCACAAGTGGCGACCTTGCCAGGATCAACTCGACTGAATCAAGATTCAACACCATCTCGAATCTACCATTGGAACTTCAACGCCGCATACCACAGACAGTTACCACCAGCCATGAGTAATCATTCTCTAAGTTAGAACTTCAGTACAGGTATTTAAAAGATTTGGTGACTGTTATAGTCTCAATTTATTGTAAATCAAGTCAGGCAGGATATACTAGTTAATTCTGTCACCTTTATTTTTGAGCTAGAAACGATTTGGAGGAATGGACTAGGGACCCGAGATTTTCCAGTGACAAATTGTTTCATTGAGCTCTTTATTATATCAAGGGAACTGTCGTAGGACATTCTTGATTTGTTGGTGAGAGTATTAGATGGTCAAGGGACCCCATTCTACTCACTGTTTGCTCAGCGCCGGCATAGAACCCTCCGTTTTCATTCACACATACTGTTTAATCGAAGCAGGGATCGAACCCTCTGATTTATTTACAGTTTGAGCAGACCAAGAATTGAAACCTCTGTTTTCTTTGATATATCCATTTCATTTTCCCCTGGTAGTATAAGTTATTCTTGCAAGTATGGAGGAATACCAGTTTTGGATGAATGCTGGGAGTAAGTTAGGAATAATGGGGAAAATTTTAGAAGCTTTCATTAGTGCTAAGATCCAGGAAAGAATTGAAAAGGAGAAAGAAAGAATAAAGAGAGAGGAGAAAAAGAAGAGAGAAAGAATAGAGAGATAGAACCAAGAAGGACAGTTAGAAAGAGAAAGAATAGAGAGATAGAACCAAGAAGGACAGTTAGAAAGAGAAAGAGAGGAGAAAAAGGAGAGAGAAAGAATAGAGAGAGAGAACCAAGAAAGACAGAAAGAGAAAGAGAGGGGAAAAAGGAGAGAGAAAGAATCGAGAGAGAGGAGAAAAAGGAGAGAGAGAGAATCGAAAGAGAGGATAAAAAGGAGAGAGATCGAATTGAAAGAGAAAATCAAGAAAGAGAAAGATAGGAGAAAAAGGAGTGTGATAGACCTGATCATGAGGAGAGAGCTAAAGTACGTGAGTAACAAGTTAAATTAAGAGAACTTGAGGAAAGAGCAATGGATTGAGAAGTTGAGGAAGGAGCTAGAGAACGTGAGGAAAGAGCTAGAGAACGTGAGGAAAGAGCTAGAGATCATGAGTTAAGAGAGAGAGAATAAGATTGTGCACTAGAAAAATCTCGCCTTGAATTAGAGAATAAAAAGTTAACTTTTACACAACAACAATTAGAGGAAGGAGTAATTGAACATCATGCAGCTAGTGCACTTATTCCAACACTTAATTTACCTCCCTTCACAGAGGGTGAAGACATTACTTCATACATTATCTGGTTTGAAAATACCACTACCCTCTGTGAATGGCCTGCTGACACCTGGGCTACCAAGTTAGGTATGTTATTTTCTGGTACAGCTTTGAGTATCTATACAACTTTGTCGCAGGATATCATATATGATTATAACCTACTGATAAGGCAATCCTTAAACCATATAAAAAATCCACAAATTCTTATCGGAAAGATTTCAGGAATGCCACCTTACAGCATGGCCAAAACTTTCAGCAGTGCAGGTGACACTCTTTCGTTTGTCGACTTTTGGATAGAGAGCGCAGGAACTGATCACAGTTATGAATCTCTTAGAGACTTCATGGTTGCTGACCAGTTCCTGATAGCTCTTCCCCACCTAATACGAACATTCGTTAGAGAAGGTAACCTGATTAAAGCTGATGAAGTTGCTGAGGTCGCTGACTTGCATACAGAGGCTCACAATTCCTATAAAGACCTAAAGAGATCGAACCTTAAGGGCAATGGTTCACCTGAACCAAAGATTAAGAAGCCTACAGTAGAAAAAAAGTCATCAGCTATTATACCAACATGTCATCGGTGTGGTGGTGGTGGTATCAGACATAAACGTCCAGATTGCCCTTCCAAGAAAATAGAGAAAGTTGGTAGATGTTTTGTTGACGATAATGACCAAGCACTTTTCTGTTCAGGAGCAGTTAATGGTATAAAAGTCTCAGACATATTACGTGACACTGGATGTACATGCATCATAATTTCAGACAAACTGTTCCCTTACTTTAAAACCTCTCGTGGGTCCTCTATTCTTTCAGATTACTTGGGTCGTGAAAATAATTTCCCTACAATACGCTGTTACTTGGAAACTAAATGGTTCACCGGTGGGACTAATGCGGTACTAGCCCCAATTACTTGTTCTATAATAGTGGGTAACATTAAAGGTGCCATTCTTCCTTCGGAGGCATATCTTTTGTCACCACCCGTGTACCTAAGTTTTCCAGCTCCTCTTCCTTGCAAGTTAAATAAGCCCCTTAACAATTCTGCACCTGAAGCTGCATTGTCTTGTACTTTTCATTTGGGGATGGAAACAGATACTGCTCTCGATAGTGAGGTAGCAGGATCACCTGTCCACCTGTCCTCCGGCACTCTCAATGTCTTGAATAGGGCTCAGACCATAACCCTGGCTTCTCCTACCTCCTCTTCTCTCAAAGTAAGTCCTTTTATTTTCCCAGATTTTATGTCCAAGGATGAGTTTGTCAATATACAGCGCCATTGCCCTTCAATTCAGGATTGTAATAATCAACCTTTTAAAAACAAAGTTATCCATGGGAGATACGTATCTCATAAGTTCGAATATATAAATGATATCTTATGTAAATCTGTATTTAAATCTCATTCTTCAGCGATAGATTATTCCCTCCTTGCTGTTCCTAAACCATGTCGAGAGACTGTTCTTCAAATAGCTCATGATTTGCCAGTGACCAAACACTTGGTTCATCGTAAGACGTGGCATAAACTCAAGCACACGTATTTTTGGCCAAGCATGTACTCTCAGATTACAAAGAAGTATAGTTCTTGCAATAGGCGTCAGGTACTTACTGCACAAAATACACACTCCTAGTTCCTGTATATTTATTAAATCTAAAACTTCCCTCCTGCAGAAACGAGATACTCCACCATAGAAAAGGAATGTTTGGCCCTTGTGTGGGGTATTTCCAAACTTAAATTTTATTTACTGGGAAAAGAATTTATTTTAGAAATGGATCACAAACCTTTGATATACCTAGAAACTTTTAAGATGGACATTGGCACTCCAAGCTTTTAAGTTTCATATTGTGTATATCAATGGTTCAGCCAATTATTTCTCTGACTGGTTAAGTCGTGACAGTCAGTAGAAGATTTGTTGCCTTACGTGACTTCCACGTGTTAGAACTTTTTCCTCGCCTGTTCTTCTTATACTCATTGACTATAAGTCTTGGTGTGGGGGAGTGTGAGTGAAATGTTCAACAGATAGGAGTAGCTAACGAGTATATGGTAACGATAGTTTGATTGCAGGCTGCTTGTTAAGGTAGCATATGTCTAACTCCCACTATTTTCCCCCCCTTTCTCCCCACCCCGAAAGGTGACGTGTGGGCTCTGGCCAAACAGTAATCACTCGACTTACAGCTCCCAGCACAACTGTAAGTAAAAGCCTGCTCCTATTCTAGTGGACTTATTGGTTGAAAGCTTCACTTTTGACCAATAATAAACTTAGTCCTTTCAGCCTTGATCTCCATGTTAGATGTTTTGATAATCACCACATCTTTTAGGTATTGTACTTATCATGGAGAGTGATTTCTTAAGCAGTGGGTAACCTGTCTCTCTTTCCAGCTTGGAATGACAGATCTGGTCACCTGCCAACCAACGAGAAGTGTTGAAGGAGGACTTTTGCAAAAGTCCGGAGACGTCACTTTTTGGATCTTCCTACCTGATTAACTGTAGGCGACAGCAGACGAGAACCCCTAATCTTTGTAGTGGTAAAGAAGCTGCTTTCCTGTCATCTGGACTGACTATTCAAGGCTATAGACTCTGTGAAGAACTAGCCGTTGGGTTGTCACCAACACCTGTGACCCCCCCACCACATCATCAGTAAAGGCTACAATTTCTACAAGAAGGTGTCAACCTCCACCAGACACCCCACTATAACTGTATATATTAGCATTGAATTCAGATGTCATTTTCTCATTTCATTTTTCATTTTTCTTTCAAACAGGATACACTTTTATGTTTCACTGTTTTATCTTTGCAATAATAAATATTGAAGTGTTTATCTTTGTGAATTATTACTTCTTTTTTTTTGGTAATACTGTCTGAAGTTGTTACAGGGCACAGTAAGCCTTCACAAACTGTACTTAGGAGTTTGTTTCACTCATCCACAACTCTATTACCAAGCCAGTGCTTTCCTATATTCTTCCTGAATCTGAATTTTTCGAACTTGAAACCATTGCTGCGAGTCCTGTCTTGGCTGGAAATTTTCAGCACGCTATTTACATACCCTTTATTTATTCCTGTTTTCCATTTACACACCTCGATCATATCCTTCCTAATTCTATGCCTTTTGAGAGAGTGTAAATTCAGGGCCATCAGTCTATCCTCATGGGGAAGATTTTTGATACATGGGATCATCTTTGTCATCCTCCTCTGTACGTTTTCCAGAGCATTTATATCAATTCTGTAATACGGTGACTAGAACTGAGCAGTTGTGAGGGAAAAGTTCAATAGATAGGAGTAGCGAGGGAGTATATATTAACAATAGTTTCATTGCCGGCTACTTGTTAAGGTAGGGTAAATCAAACTCCCGCTATTCCCGCCTTTTTCTCCCCCTCCCCGAAAGTGATAACTTCATTGCCGGCTACTTGTTAAGGTAGGGTAAGTCAAGCTCCCACTATTCCCGCCTTTTTTCCCCCACCCGAAAGTGATAGTTTGACTGCCGGCTGCTTGTTAAGGTAGGGTCAGTCTAGCTCCCGCTATCCCTTCCTCTCCTTCTTCCCCCCCCCCGAAAGGTGACGTGTGGGGCTCTGGTCCAAAGAGTAATCACTAGACTCACAGCTCCCAGCACTACTGTAAGTACATGCCTGCCTTGTATTCTAGTGGATTTATTAGTTGAAAGCTTCACTTTTGACCAATAATAACTTTAGTTCTTTCAGTCTTGCTCTAAGTTGACTGTTGTAATAATCACATCTTTTAGGTATTGTACTTATCATGGAGAGTGATTTCTTAAGCAGTGAGTAACCTGTCTATCTTTTCAGCTTGGATGACAGAGAGGGTCACCTGTCAATCAACGAGAAAAACTGATGGAGACGGACTAACGTCCTGGAGACGTCCCAATTTTGGATTTAATTACCTGTGCACCTGTATGAAATTGCAGGACGTAACCCCACATCATTGCAGCAGTAAAGAACCTGCTTTCCTGTCATCGGGATAGAATACTCACAGCGATACTCTGTGAAGAACTAGCCGGTGGTGGTCACCAACACCTGCGACCCCCCCCACCACATCAGAAACGGCTAAGATTTCAACAACACGAAGTGTCACCAACACCAGACACCCCAATATATATATTAGGGTTGAGTTCAAATGTTATTTTATTCATTTCATTTTTCTTTCAAATATGATGTACCTGTCATGTTTTATTGTTTTATGTTTGCTTTAATAAATAAAGTGTTTATCTTTGTTAATTATTGTTTCGTTTTCTATTCATTAATTTTCCTCAGGAGGAGCCAGCTTTTAATACTGTCTGAAGTTGTTACAGAGCTGAGTAAGCCTTCACAAGTGGCGACCTTGCCAGGATCAACTCTACTGAATCAAGATTAAACTCCATCTCGAATCTACCATTGGAACTTCAACGCTGCATACCACAGACGGTTACAACCAGCCATGAGTAATCATTCTCTATGGTAGGACTACAGTACAGGTATTTAAAAGATTTTGTGATTGTTACAGTCTCAATTTATTGTAAGTCAAGTCAGGCAGGATAATATTTAATTCTGCCACCTTTCTTCTGAGCTTGAAACACTTTGCAGGATTAGACTCTAGGGACCCGAGATTTTCCAGTGACAATTTGTTTCATTGAGCTCTTTATTATATCAAGGGAACTGTCGTAGGACACTCTTGATTTGTTGGTGAGAAGATTGGATGGTCAAGTGACCCCATTCTACTTACTGTTTGCTGGGAGCCAGCATAGAACCCTTCGTTTTCATTAATACATAATGTTTAATTGAAGTAGGGATCGAGCTCTCTGATTTATTTACAGTTTGAGTGGAGCAGGAATTGAACCCTCCGTTTTCTTAGATACCCATTTCATTTCCCCTGATAGTTCAAGTTATTCTTGCAAATATGGAGGAATACCAGTTTTGGATGAACGTTGGAAGTAAGTTAGGAATAACAGGGAAAAATTTAGAAACTTTCATTAGTGCTAAGATCCAGGAAAGACTTGAAAGAGAGAGAATTGAGAGAGAAGAAAGACAGCTAGAAAGGGAAAGAGAAGAGAATGAGGAGAGAGAGAGAATCGAAAGAGAAGAGAAAAAGGAGAAAGAGAGAATTGAGAGAGAAATCCTAGAAAGACAGTTAGAAAGAGAGTGAGAAGACCAAAAAGAGCGTGACAGACTTGATCGTGAGGAAAGAGCTAAAGTACGTGAGGAACAAGTTAAATTAAGGGAACTTGAGGAAAGAGCAAAGGATAGAGAATATGAGTTAAGAGAGAGAGAAAAGGATCGCAAGCTCGAACAAGCTCGCCTTGAATTAGAGAATAAAAAGATAACTTTCTCACAACAGCAATTAGATGAAGGAGTAATGGAACAACGTGCAGCGAGTACACATATTCCAACACCTAATTTACCTCCCTTCACAGAGGGGGAAGACATAACTTCTTACATTATCAGATTTGAAAATACCGCTACCCTCTGTGAATGGCCTGCTGACACATGGGCTACCAGGTTAGGAATGTTATTTTCTGGTACCGCTTTGAATATCTACGCAACTTTGTCGCAGGATATCATATGTAATTATAACCTACTGAAGAAGGCAATCCTTAAAGCATATAAAAAAAAAACACTAATTCTTACAGGAAAGATTTCAGGTATGCCACCTTACAGCCTGGCCAGAACTTTCAGCAGTTACAGGTTTGTTCGACTTTTGGATAGAGAGTTCAGGAATTGATCACAGTTATGAATCTCTTAGAGACTTCATGGTTGCTGACCAGTTCCTCACAGCTCTTCCCCATCAGATACGAACATTCATCAGAGAACGTAACCTGATTAAGGCTGAGGAAGTTGCTGAGGCTGCTGACCTGTATGCTGAGGCTCACAATTCCTATAAAGACCTAAAGGGATCGAACCCTAAGGGCAAGGGTTCATCAGACCTTAAGAAATCAAAGCCTCTAGTGGAAAGTAAAAAGACTTCTTTTATTCCTGTTTGTCATTTGTGTGGTGTTAAGGGACATAAACGTCCAGATTGTCCTTCTAAGAAGGTCCAAAAAGTTGGAAGATGTTTTAAAGACTGTAATGACCAAGCACCCTTCTGTTCAGAAACAGTTAATGGACTTAATGTATCTACCATTTTACGAGACACTGGATGCACATGTATAGTCATTTCTGATAAGCTGTTCCCTAACCTTAAAGAAACTCATGCCTCTGCTATACTTTCAGACTACTTGGGCCGTACAGACACTTTTCCTACCATCCGTTGTTACATTAGGTCTAAATGGTTCACAGGTTGGTCTGAAGCCGTACTACCTCCCATCACTTCTTGCTCCGTAGTAATAGGTAATGTAAAAGGTGCCATTCTTCCTTCTGAGGTTGACCTTTCATCACCAAAGATGGACATAGGTGTTTCAGATCCTCTTCCTGTAGAGTCAGAGAAGCCCCTCGAAAGTTCAGATGAGACAATGTCTCGTGAGATTCATGTGGGATTAAAAACCAGTGATGCTACTCTCGAAAGCGAGGTAGTAGGATCACCGGTTCACTTGTTAGATGAAAGTGAAGATATCACCTCCGATACCATAAATGTCTTGACTAGGGCTCAGACGAAAGTCCAGGCTTCCCCTACTCTCCATCTTTTGATTTTCCCTGACTTTAAGCCTTTAGACACATCGAAGGACTCCTTTGTCAATTTACAACGTAATTGCCCTTCTCTTCAGAATTGCCATAATGCCGCTAAACAAAATGAAGTTATCCAAAGGAAAAACTTTTCATATAAATTTGAATATATAAAAGGTATCTTGTACAAGTCAGTATTCAAATTAAATTCAGATGAGACAGACTATTCCATCTTAGTTGTTCCAAGTCAATGCAGTGAGACTGTTCTTGAAATGGCTCATGACCTGCCAGTGGCCGGACATTTCTCGCATCGCGAAACCTTAAGTAAAATTAGGGAAACCTATTTTTGGCCAAAAATGTCCTCAGATGTCACTACCTACTGTAGATCGTGTAAAGTTTGCCAACTGTCATCCTCCCGAGGTACCAGGCGAGTACCTATGGTCAAAATGCCAGTCTTTACGGTACCTTTCGAAAGAGTAGCTATTGACATCGTTGGTCCTTTATCTCCACTTTCATCTGGGGGACATAGTTGTATATTAACATTAGTTGATTATGCTTCGAGTTTCCCTGAAGCCGTTCCCTTAAAGACCATAACTACTACAGAGGTGGCTGAAGCCCTTTTGTCCATCTTCTCCAGAGTGGGCATCCCTAGAGAAATTTTGTCAGACCGTAGGACACAATTCACATCTGACTTAATGCAACATCTATACCAACTTCTGGGAGTGAAGCCTCTCTTCACCACACCATATCATCCTAGCTGTAATGGAAGGATTGAGCGCCAGCATTCGATTCTCAAGTCCATTTTAAGGAAACTTTGCTCCCTTAAACCTAAGGAGTGACATCGTTACCTACCCTGTGCTTTGTTTGCCATGAGGGAAGTTCCCAGTGACTCTTTGGGGTTTTCACCTTTTGAACTTCTCTATGGTAGACAGGCCAGAGGTCCACTGTCCATCCTTCATGACTTATGGACTAATGAGGAGGTAAATGCTGAGGTTCAATCTTCTTACCAGTTTCTCCATGACCTTAGATCTAAACTTGAGGAGACCTCTGACATAGTTTCGAAAAACCTAAGTTTGTCAATGGACCAGTACAAAACCTATTTTGACTCCAAAAGTCAGAGGAGAAGTTTAAACGTAGGGGATGAAATTCTTGTACTTTTGCCGATCAAGTCAAATAAATTATTAGTAGCATGGAAAGGTCCATATAAAGTATTAAAAATTTGTTGGAAAGTTGACTACCTCATAGAAGTCAAGGGAAAACCTAAGCTTTATCATATCAACATCGTTAAGAAATATTACCGAAGAAATTCGGCTTACTGCCTTAATAACTTTGACTTAGTTTTTCCACACGAACTTGATAAGAAGAAGCCACTCGTGGCGAAACGTTTCCTTTAATAAATGTCCTGAACTGTACATAAGTGTCTTTTTCCACATCTTGTCGGTATCACCATACCATTTCCTCATTGGTTAAATGTTTTGTTGGTGGAATGAATTGTAAAGGACCTGCCTAGTATGGGCCAACAGGCCTGCTGCAGTGTTCTTCCTTTCTTATGTTCTTATGTTCTCATAAGACAACTGAAGAATGTAAGGTGTGTGTAATTGACACCTCTAACTTAGACTATGATGAAGAACTACATGACTTGGTGACTCTTGACCACTCGGGCACAACCAACATTAATATTAATGACCGTAAGAGACATGAACTACTTCAATGTGTGAGTAACTTTTCAGACGTCTTTACTGATATTCCAGATGTTACTTCCACGGTAGTCCATAAGATTGACTTAGTGACGGACAATCCTATCAAACGAAAATTATACCCAGTTCCAGTTCACCTTAGGGATGCATTTGACCGAGAGGTAGACAAATTATTAAAACTAATGATCACTGAACCTTCAGTATCTGCATATTGCTCACCAGTAGTCATGGTTAAGAAGGAGGATAATTCATATAGACTTGCTAATGACTTTAGAGGCCTTAATGCTATCACTCGGTGGGATGCTGAGCCTATGCCCTTAATTGATAGCGATCTACACAAATTTTATGACGCTTCCTTCTTTTCAGAGATTGATATTGCGCAGGCATATCATCAAGTAATGTTAGATCCTTCTTCTAAGCAGTACACCGCTTTTCCTACTCACCAAGGACTGATGCAATATAGAACTATGCCCTTCGGTTTGGTAACTGCCTGTGCTACCTACGTGAGACTGATGAGAAAGGTCTTGGGTAATACGCCAAATGTTTCAGTTTATTTTGATAATATTTACGGAATGACATCCATGTGGGGCAAGCATATCCAAACATTAACATCACTTTAG